>NW_027272542.1:0-280000 GCF_040938485.1 Diadema antillarum | reverse complement strand
CCTGTAATGTTGCTCTGATGAATCATATCAGAATGCGCGTTGGCAATGCTGTACATATAAAGCTGATATGATTTGAACCATCGTGCAACAGACGAATCGTTTGGATGTCCTATTATCTAATCAAGGTTTACAGGCTATATGTCTTGTGATTTTGATATACAATTGTATGTGTATGTAAAAAAAAAAAAAACCTGTACTAATTATGCTATAATTCGGATAAAAAAGAAAACATTTTGCCTGCGGAAATTCGTTACGAATATGCATGATGTTCCCGTTTCCAACTTTTTCATGCATGAATTATTGATGATTAATGTATTTTTCGTAACAGAGAGCTCTGACGAGTTTGCCATTCATTATTAATGATACCTTTTGTGTTAAACTATATAATGCTAATAATAGGGAGATATGAAACTGCAACCATCAGTGGCAGGTGTAAATAAAGATTGCTGTCCTGAAGGCGAAATAATGATTACCATCACGTATACCCTCGCGTGCGGAGAAAATAGCGCCCGAAGATATGCATCACACATTTCATGACCATAAGAAAGAATGCCCAAGGATATTCTCAAGAATGATATGCTCAGTATTTTTATCATTTTGGGGGTGGGGGGGGGGGGTGGGGATGGGGGCAGGGGATGGGATGGGATGCGTATAATCGAGGCACAGGGCAGCAAGGGATGGTGTGCAAAGGGGTATCCGTGCATCTTCCATCATCCACAAATTTGTAATCTTTTGAACAGGTTCGCAGAAATAAACTTTTATTATTGAAATGCTAACAATTTGAATAGAGAAAAATAACGAGATATTGGGTTTTAAAAATCGTTTGTGTGTGGGGGTGGGGTGGGGTTCGCCACAGTAGCTAGACAGACAGACAGACAGATAGTTCGCAGGAATAAAATTTATCAAAAATGTAAACAAAAACGAGAAAAATAAGCTTAAAAAGTCGAGGTATTTGTGGGAAGGGAACGCCCGGTCGCCGCCCCCCCCCCCCCCACCCCCCACCCCCCGGCCCCTCACCTTTCCCCGAGCGGGGTTGCTGCCTATATGCTCGCGAGATGATATGCTGGAAAATAAAAGAGAAATATACATGAGGATTGAAACACGTTCATACTCCCGTTATAGTTAGCATTTTGGAAGTCCTTCTTTTTCGTTAAATGCTGTTTCACCATCATCGTCATTACTTCATTTGTACGTAGGAACCCTACATAATTGTACAACGGTCAAGTATCAATATCAAAATGTGGCGTATACTATTCCAAGATCTGCAGCCAGTGAAAACAAATGTATATTTGAGCAAGAATTACTCTTAATTCGGTAAATGATATTCACTGGTTACATTACAGCGTACTTCGTCTACGTATGATAGTACTGTTGTAAACCGTGTCGTTGCGACAGAAAAGCTGATCAAAATATATTAAGTATTTTTATTGTTATATTTAAACACAAATTGTTCCTGGAGGAGTAAATATGAATCATTTAAGTTTGATAATTCATTATTGCAACAAAAAACAAACAAACAAACAAACAAACAAAAAACAAAACAAAACAAACCTCAGTATGAGGAAGCGGATTTTAAGCTCAAAATCATTCTCAGTGAGTATTTTCGAGTAATAGAATGTTTTCTTTTAAAAAATGATGCGTGTTGCCCCAAATACGGTAAAATGATACTTGAGTAAAGGATGAATACCGTGGAAGATGCTCAGACGCTTAAATCTTTTAATTACACCTGAATTACATGAAAATATTTTTACAGATAGCATTAACATGTTCTTTCAATGTGCCTTTGTTATCCACATCAGTGCCAAGAAATTTATACTATTTATTTCCTCATGAGAAATATTATTGGTCGATATATTACATAAGCAAAAATACATGTACTTCCCATTATCAAAAGCAGATTTTTTTTTTTCTATCATGAAGATCATTTTTTTTCTTCTTTATGACTTGACACAAAAATATTGAATTGATGGTTTGACACGTGTTTGGTATATATACAGGCCTATAAGTAACTCGGTAAAATAGTGTCAATGATGTTGGAATAACAAAAGAAGACCATGTGTTCGGACGTACACACACACACGCACACACACACACAAACTAATTTCATGAGTTCATTTACGAATTTCAGTAAACTATGCAATATTTCACTTGAAATTTACATCACATTAATGAAAGTAAATAACGTGATTAGTATGCGAGTATACTCTCAGGAGGTTCTGCACAGTATAGGAAGAAGAAGAAGAAGAAGAAGAAGAAGAAGAAGAAGAAGAAGAAATCATCAATATGAGACGTACAGTGGGTCATCAAATTTCTTTGACCAGTTGAGGCATAACCCTTTAAAATTAATCATTTTTTTTAGAGTGAAGCTTGGGACTGTGGTCACAGATGTTAACTTGATAGATGTGAACATCATCCATTATTCAAGAAATTCTTAATGCATAGGCCTACATAAACATGTCAACTTTTCATCGGAAAGCAAAACAAAATAAAACAAAGGAGCGCAGATACAAAGAAGCTACAGGAAAGGGAAACCATACAGAAATAGATTTCTCTGAAATTTCTCATTTTTCCTATTCTTTCAGTGAACATGTCTTTCTGCAGAAGTGTGCAGAAATGATTAATTATGTAAACCTAAGGTCTGATATTTCCGTTTTATTCCCGGCGATAAAGTATTCAAAGATTATAGTATTCGTCGTAATAAGGCTCTAAGGAACGTGTCCAATGACGTCGCCGAATGACGTCAAACGGCGCTCTGAAGAAAAATAAAATGTTGATGTTCCTTGATATCCTACATGTGCTGAGTGGCCAGTTGAGAGTGCGCGCGACTCACTGTGAAGAAGACCTACCCGCGAACGAATGTACTGTTTTCCCGCGGTGATCGAATATCACGCAACGCACGATTTGATTACGTACAGAAGAGAACTCAGTAGTAGTACGCACACGTATACGGTGGTGCTTTAAGAATTTTATACGTGAAGAACCTGCGTGTACTCGCAAAGCAGCGGTTGCAAGATCAAGAAGAATCATCACAAGTGGTGTGGAAATTGCCGCTGTAAGTAAGGTATGCAGACCCATGCTTTGACAAGAAATCTTTTGACGGAATCTGGAACGGTTGTTGTCAGCACAAACCATTTGTCTGGCATTTGTTTTATTTTCTGATTGTACTAATACTGTACTGCGGAACTGGTGTTGCATGTTGGTTTGATGTGGTCCCACATATGGGATTCTACGTTGTAAAGCATGAGTGATTTTTTTTTGTTTTGTTTTTGGTTCTTTTAAATAATTTGTTTAAAACTTGTGGCAAATGTGCGTGCTTTTCATGTATCAACACTCAATAGGCGTCTAAGTCATAGGCTTAGCCCTAGCTAGGGAACATCTAATGACAGACAAGTTAAGAAAGAGTCTGTAAAATTAGATCTAGTAGTAATTTTTACTTCTCCATTCTAGGACTAGGTCTAGAGTAACTGCGTCAGTAAGCGGCCGTGCAGCCGTTCGCGGCAGGTACAACATACACGGTAATATACCGCTAAACACTGCATTGCATTGCACTGTTACATGCACACTACACATATACTAACACACTAGCAATCAACAAATACCAACCGATAAAATGGGCACGATCTCTGACGAAAGTGAAATTTTCTCACCTAAATGACAACATATCGCATCCAAATTGAAATTTTCGGTACTTCTTAACATAAGGCCAAGTAAAAAAAGAAACCAGTTTCTCGTCCTCGCGCGCATCGATTTTGGCCGCCGCATCGATTTTTTTACTATTTACTATTTTCAAAATGGCGCTGAAAATACCAAGAAATTCATAATTCTCGTCCCAGCATCGATTTTCAGTTGCCGCATCGACTTTTTTGATAATGTAACCACAAACCCCGTTATAACGAGGTCCGTCGGACCGGTGATATTACCTCGTTATAACCGGCAGACCGGTACTTCGTTATAACCATACTCATCAAAAAACAAAGAAAAACATAAGCATGATGTCATATACCCATCAATGAAATTTAAACATATCCTTTGCGTTGTTATTACATAACATAATTATTGAGCGTTATTATTGAGAGAATAAAGGGGGATTATTTGTGAATTAGACGAAGAAAATTAGAGGCTGAAATGATAAGTTAATTCTTCATTGTAATTCTTGTTTGTTAAGCTTTTGCTAAACACCAGCGCAAATATGGGGGCAAATATATAGAGTGACATACAGGCCTTGTTTACCATAACTTGCTAGGTATTTTTACGCTGTTGGTGCCCAGCGGGAATGCGATGATTTCATGAATCATTTCGGCTGTAATCTTGTACACATGTACATTGTATGATCGTTGCGCCAAAATGGATTAAAAATGCGTTCTTTATTTTCTTCCGAAAATGTCTTCGCGTTTTGTACGACCGTTCTTGAAAACATGTGACAGGATTGAATGTGGGAGGTTGTCATCCTGTTTAAGCAAATCTGTACCAGATCTATTCAAACTAATAAATGCGTTTGTTTCTTTTTCTGATTTAGGTTAACATGCGTCATTCAACTTTTTTTACGCTACTGTCACCTGGCGAGATCGCGATGATTTCAGAGTAACATACGTGCGTTGTTTACTGCTAACTTGCGAGGTATTTTACGCTGTTGGTGCCCAGCGGGAATTCGATAATTTCATGAATCATTTGGCTGTAATTTTATACAATGTATGATCGTTGCGCTCGAAGGGATTAAAAATGCGTTCTTTATTTTCTTCCGAAAATCTCTTCGCGTTTTGTACATCCGTTCTTGAACTGTTGATGCGTTTGTTTCTATTTCCGAGCACCGATTAAATAGGTTAACATGCATTATTCAACAATTTTTACGCTACTGTCACCCGGCGAGATCGCGATGATTTCATTAATTATTTCGGCTTTAATCATACACACTCATATTTAAATTATCATTCGTTAAATGATAATAAACAAATCCAGATCTATTCAAACTAATACATGCGTTTGTTCCTTTTTTCGAGCACCGATTAAGTAGGTTAACATGCGTTATTCAACTATTTTTACTCTACTGTCACCTGGCAGGATCGCAATGATTTCACTAATTATTTCTGCTTTGATCATACACACTCATATTTAAATTATCATTTGTTAAATGATAATGAACAAGTCCAGATCTATTCAAATTAAAAAATGCGTTTGCTTCTTTTTCTGAACACCGATTAAGTATAGGTTAACATGGGTTACTCAACTATTTGAACGCTACTGTCACCCGGCGGGATCGGGGCGATGATTTTATTATTTCGACTTTAATCATCCAAACTCATATTTGCTCAAAACCAGCAAAAGAACTGGAAGTCGGAACTAAAATTGGAGAGGATATAATGATGAGTTGCACACGCATTCCAATTGTCCATTTTGGTCACAATTTTATTGTCGCTACATGAAAAGTTTTTGAAGGCGTTATCTATTTTTTTTCTCGTTGCGCTGTGGTCTGACCTCATATCACGCACGCGTTTCTCGCGAAAAAAAAATCGAATGATTATGTTTAATAATTTAGTAGGAACATCGGAAGGTGTTCCTATGTCTTATCGCGTGAGTAAAAAGAAAACATGGATGGAACGGTTCTCTGCAAAACGGGAAAAGACGTGGATAGCGAGATTTCGGTTTCCAATGTTTCATTTGTCGTGTGTTTGAAAGCGGCAATTTGGTCAAGAAATGGAACCTCGTTATATCCGATCAAATTGCTTATGTTTTTCTTTATCATGATTTACCGAAATTGTCCTCGTTATAACCGGAATCTCGTTATAACCGAACACGTTTTATAACCGATTCGTTCTGCCATTACACGCAAAGGAAAACGGGACCGACGCGATCACCTCGTTATAAGCGGTTCCTCGTTATAACCGAACTCGTTATAACGGGCTTTCACTGTAGTAGAGGAGACCAGCCAGCCAGCATAGCATCGTTCTGGAGCTGGAAAAAAAAATGTGGAGTGATGGAGAGAACCGATCTCAAGCGCACGTGTGCACAGCGAACGGCTTTTGATAGTGAATATAGTATTCAACTGATTCGTATTCTGTCTTTCAGGAAAAAGGAAATCAGGTGGTTGTTTCACAGGGTTGACAATTTATCATGGAATTTATTTCAGTAGTACATTTGTTGAAAGACATGTTTTATACCTGTCTCAATTAATAGCACAATACATCAGAATTGCAAGTACACTTGTATCAGAAATGCCATTACAACACTAAATACCAGTATTAAGATGGCCATTTTCCCTTTGACATCTGTAGTGGAAAGAAAAAGCAAATGTATTTCTGCATGCATATATACTACTATCTATTTGTTTGAAAATGCACAGAGTGCAGGCAAGACAAACACTGGGGACCTGGTCTCTCATAACACAGCTACCAGAGTGATATTTAATTTCGTAAATTGGATATGGAAAATAGTAAAGCCCTCTCTCGTTACCTTTCTCAGAATTACCGGACGAGAAACACATATTACTTTCATTTTGACAAACCTCGAAAAAATAGTAAGATATCAAATAGTAAGGCCCTCCCTCATCGCCTTGCTCAAAAAACCCGGACGAGAAACTACTTTCTTTTTTTACTTGGCCTAACAGTTAAGAAACAATGGTCCAAGAAACTTGATTTTTTGTCGTTTTCTCGATGTTCATGGATTTTGAAAACATATCCTCACGTAAAATAGAACTTTCGCGCGCCGATGTGGGCCGCCATTTTTTTCGGAAAGTGGATGTTACCATCGAAAAAAAATGAGAAAAACACGAGAAAGACATCAACAACACCACCAGAATTGCGATCTTGTTTGCGGCCAATGCATGTGCACCCGCTATTTTCACGTGCTTTTGCAATGGGAATTGGCGCTTACGCAATGTTCGCGAGACATGTGAAGGCGTTCAGCTAAATATCGCGGAGCACGCGCGTATTGCATAGGGATTGTACATCGTGCCGCAAGCAGAAATACTACGTCGCATATCGCCCTTATCGGCGAAAATTGTGCCGGGTTTTGCCCTGGTAAATCATGAAAACTGCATTGGTCAGTGGTAAATTTCTTTTATGAAAACAATTGCGTTAATGAATAATCTTGTCTATGATATATGAAATGGTTGAAAATAATTTGCCTGATTTGTTTACAAGTTGTAAAAACCCTTAACAATGCTTAAACTGCCGCAAACGGGATATTTTACTCTAGTAGATGTAGACGGGGTTCTAACGCTACTAGGGTACTATCTCTAAGCTCGTGCGTTACTGCGTGTTCTAACTAACAAATTAGGGTGTAGGCGACAGTCTATTCCTAATCCTAGGCTAGACAGATGTAGGTTTTAGAATACTAACACGTTAGTTAGGTCTAACAAAACCTTCCACCTACTACTACTGAGTACTACTTAGGGCAAGACGCCCAGAAACTCTAGTGAACACAACTAACGTCAATTACCATTTAAGTCGCCACTACTACACTAGCTAAAGTCGCCAGACATTCACATCGCATGTAAGTTAACGCGATTTTTTCCTCCATAAAAACACAAATAGAAATCTAATTGTAATCCAAATGTATTTTACCATATGTAACAGGTGACAAAACCAATTTCAATGCGAGAATGTTTTTGATTTTGAATGAATTTCAGGTGGCAAATTAACAAAGTTTTTCAAATGCGATGATACACAATGGCATGCATCCTACATTGAAGTGTGTGTATAACACACACGCTAATAACAATACGTGGCGCACTATGGGCGGTGAACTAATTCAGTGCCTATTGTTTATCTAGTTCGCCCGGGAGTGTATAGGAAATACACGCAAGTGGCGACTATACGATAATTGATATTAGCTAGATTTTATACTGTAGTCATAGATCTAGGTCTAAATACTCTAAGCTACTGTAGATCTATTTGTTGCTAAAATCTTGTGGTGAGCTCATATATATTATATGTATGTTTGTGGTGTGAGACATGTAGACGTAGTAGAGAGTAAAACCCCAGTTTTCGGCCGGCCTTCAGAATCCGGACACTTATCACTTATCACAAGCCAGCAAATTCTACTGTCACAACACACGCATATCACGTCGTTTCACATACTAGCACACTCGTTCACCACAGGAAAGTGCCGGAGTCACCTCCAAAAATCTGTCTAAAATCCCAAATTTTGCCGTCGAAAACGCAGAATCGCTGCAAACTTTTCCAAAGCACACGCGAATTAGGTCCTGTGTTAAGAATCAGGCAGGGTTCGAAATTGGCGATGGTCCGCTGGCCATTGGCCACCCAAAATCACGTCGTACTAGCTAAAAATCATAAAATTCTGAAGTTACTAGTCCGTCTGGCTAGCCAAAATATTGCTTCAGTGTCAAAATTTATTCTAAGTAGTCCGCCTGGCTAGTTAAAAAAAAGTTAAGTGCGACCCCTGTCAGGGTCGCCGAAAAAGCGCTAAAAATTACGCCATTCTGTTGTGAGATTTTTCACTTATCGCAAGCTCAGAGTGTGATGGTATCCTCGAAAAAACAAAAGAAAAGCAAAATCTCAGTACATGCCGATGCAGTGAATAAATGTACAGGGGCTGAATGCAAGTGCCGAGTCACCAGAATTTGGACACGAACGGGTGCCACAACGTCCCTGATGCAACCTTGTGGCAACAAGGTATGGCGCACACGCTCATTTTCCAGCGGCCTTGTATGCGTAGTGACATTTAACGCGCATAGCGCGTGCTAAGGCAGGTTTGACTGTAGTAAACAGATCTTAAATTCCACTTGCCCATACTGCACCAAAATCACAGGAATACTTATAGCCTATTTTCAATCACTTGTATAGATTTGAACCAAATCGGTTATCGAGAAGCGTCAATATGGTTGTTCTGAAATGTACCAAAGGATCTTAGAATGTCTTGTACTGGACTTTGTAGACTTAAGCATGGTATTCAAAAGCATAGCATGTATTGGGCATGCCTCCTAACAAGGAAGACAATTCAAATGGATGTTCGGTATATAATGCAGCATGGTGTGTAGAAAGAGAGAGAGATGTTGATTATGTGTGATTTTGATTGAAACTGATGGAATAAAAGTTGGGTTTTTTTTGTTTCCTTGATCATCCAGATTCAATCATGAATGGGGACCTTAATCACAAGACTGTCAATGGAGGATGTGGAGAAAAGATTGTGATCCTTGATGCAGGAGCCCAGTATGGCAAGGTACAGTGTACTGACAAAGTATGCATGTCTACTCTTAAACTGGTGATAGCAAAAGACTTTTGTCTTCCAAACAAACTCTTTGATAACTGCTAAGATTTGTCTCAAATGTCCCTATGTCTTGCTCGGCATAGCACCTACACTCCAATCTGCATTATTCTGCCAACATCATGCAGCTGTTTATTGTGGTTTGTTATAAACATGTGTGTGACTGAGCTACTGGGAGATTTGGATTGCCTTTACTGGGCGATTTGTATTGCCCTCATATGAAACCTACCTTCTTGTTTGTAGACATTTTGTACATGCTGCATGTTAGGAGAAGTATGTTAAACACATTGTCTATCACAACCATGCCAAAGTGTACCAAAAGGTCAGTCCATTTCTCATTTAAATGGCAAGAGTTTGGCGTTCACATTGTCCAGTGAGTATAGGCTTTGTGCCATCCAAGTTATCATTTTCAATCATTTTCAATGATTATTATGTATTTGCCATGCCCTGGAAACCAAGACAGCTGGATTGATATGGACTGCAAATATGAATTCTGGTGATGGCACATCCGTTTTCATTTGCTGCATTGTATTTTTCTTTGTTCTCTTGCTGAAATGAAATGAAATAGTATGCAAGAAAGTTCTAGGCCATATCCTCAGCATTTTAGCAATATGTATGCATTAATGTTTTTTCATGATTTATTAATTTTGACTTAGTTTGGCTTTAACTTTTACACTGAGAGTGGCAATGTTGCAAGTAGTGCTTGGTTCAGATAGTCCATATTGTTGGGTGGGTATTATGTGAGCTTACATAACAGCTATGTTGAAAACATGTAACAAATATCTCGGGGTTACAGTAAAAATCCAGTTTATATCCTATACTTTCTTCAAGGGAAATTCACCCAAAACATATACATGAATTCAACAAGTAACCCCCCCCCCCCAACAAAAAAGAACACGTCAAGATATTGTTATGCGCAAGGCAGATTGTTGTTAACATGCTTCCCTGTGCATGGCAGGTTGTCGCTAGGCTGTAGGAGTGCGCATAGGGTTTACAACATTCTGCCACGCGCAGGGACGCGCGTTAACAACATTCTGCCATGTGCTCGACAATATATGAGGAAAACCAGCCGTTCTATTTAAAGACGTTATGGATACTAAAGTTTAGGTGTTTAGATCCATGTGACATCATCACTGGATAGAAGGCTACTATACTACATGATATTACAGACGTGAAGTGATATGATTATTAAAATGTAAAGAGAATCCTACACCCAAAGCTGCACGCTGGCACTGGTCCGACAGTCCGGACCGGTACAAATCACTGACGGACCAGTAACTTTTTCACGAATGGACCAGTAAAAATAGAAAACCTGGGTATCCAATGGTCTGACAGACAGGTCGGATCAGTAGAAAAAATGAGTTAGTGTGCAGCCCTGCCTACACAATGTGATTTTCTGTGAAAAATCCATATTTTCTTGATATTTGTAATTGGTATATATGTTGAAAAGGGTAGACTTATAATCCATTAGTTTGCATTCTAAAGAGATAAGTCGGATGTTGTTTCATTACACCAGAAAAATAAGCTATGATCCAATTGTCCAATTTGCCTCAATGTATTATTATCATTTTTTTTACACTAGTAATAGTATTTCTGCATTCACTGAATCCACATGTAAATACACAAAAACAAAAATGACCCCCCCCCCCTTACTAACATTGTGTTTACTTTGGAACATAAAGATTTAGAACATAATAATTTGGCAGGGGTATTCCAACACTTACACTTTGTGCTGACTAACATGCAAAATGGTAACTTAGTTTTCAAAAGTCACAAAAGTGTTTTTGCTTTTTTTGGTGGGAGTCTGTGAAACATTCTGTTTGTTTAATGTTTAAGTGCTGTTACATCATCCATCCATTGGCCCTCTTAAAGGGACATTCCAGACGAGTTTCATAATTTCACATCATGTAGTACATAAATCGACAACTCCATACATAGATTTGTGGAATTTATCGTGATTCTTGAGCAGAGAAACAATACTTTGAAAAACGTTAAACAAATTACACTGAACAAGGATGATGACATAGGAGGTTCACATATTTCAGAAATGTGGCGGTGTAATTTCATTACAATACCGCTTGCTTGCGAGTTCACCTGTGTATAATCTATGCATGCCTTCTTCTTTTGTTCTGCTTCCTTGAGCCCCAACTCATGCATTCTTATGGTGACTCTGCCATGTCATCATCCTTGTTCATTACAATTTGTTTTAACTTTTGAAAACACTCTTATTCTTCATCCCAATTATCACAAATTCTGAAACTCTGTCCTCAGTATAACTAATTTGTAGTTGTTCAAATGTAAAAATCTGAAAATCATCCGGAGGTTTCCTTTAATGCCATATAACAGTACACTAACTTCAGCATTTGTTGCTCTGTCTTAATAATGTGCTCACTCAACCACAGTACAACAATTCCCTCTTATGTTCACAGGACATGTGCTACAATTACACGTTGGTAACAATATCTCACATCAACTCTTTCAATAAACTGAATGGATTTTGCAGTTATAGGAGGCTTGAACATCTATAGCCAATTTCCCTAAACTTGTCCTCACGTACAATGTAACTAAAAAAAAACACACACACAAACACAAACAAAAAACAAACAAAACAAAACATAAGAAGTGTTAGGATAGGTGCTACACTATTGTAAGGGTCAAAGGTTAAACAACAGCACTTGAAACATACACCAGGAACAGGATTTTTTCACCGATACCCCTCCCCCCCAACCCCCCCCCCCCAAAAAAAAAAAAAAAAACGAGATATGAAACTCGTCACGCTGACGAGTTAGGTGATACGCTTGGGGTCATCAGGTGTCGGTCATCTGTGATCGACAAAGAAAAGAATGTGATATAGGCACCTTGAAGTTATATTGAGTGTGCATGCAAAACCGTTTCTCTAACCACTCGGCCACGGGACATCCCCGGAAATGGTAAGGCAAAAAAGAAATGTATAGATATTACAGGGGGAAAAAGTCAATGCCCACTCAACAGTCGTGGCCGCGTGAACATGTATTGCATTGCTAGACGGAAATGCGGCCTTGTAACGACTGATGTCGCTATGCCATTTCTGGCAACTTGGGAAAAATATGCGCCGTAGACATAAAGCCTATAATCGGCTGGTTTTGATACCTTGCATTTAATCACAATTTTCAGTGTGATGACGTCATCAAAGTACAAAACAATGACATGGTCTTGAAAGACAATTGTTCAAAGTACAACACCTCCGTCGTCGTCATTACATACTATGATGGGTTTGACAAAGTCAGCCTGCAAAATTTTGCAGCAGTCGAAGCAATGTGGTCTCCAACACAAAAAAGAGGGATATGGTGTGTGTCTGTGTGTCTGTATAGATGCGTTTATATACGAACGTGATTTCTACATGGACGAATATGTAATACAAAATTGAAGAAAAAAAAGTAAAATAGCTAAGAATTTTGTTTCGTGATCTTGTGGGGTTCGAACCCACAACCTCACGTCTCTGAGACGTCGCCTTTAACCAATCGGCCATACGTCTCGGCGAGAAAATAAGAGGAACGTAAACTTATGTATGTGAAAGATGAATCGGGAATCGTTTTGTCCACATTCCATTCTCATTTTCAGTTTTAAACTGCAAAATTGTCAACCTGATGAAGAGATTTCAAAAAATAAAATGCATGATTACTGAAGCTTATTGTCTCAGCTACAACATACTTAAGTTTCAGAGGAAATGAAGCAAAATCAGCTGAGATAAAGGTGCTTAAACATTGTCAAGTCAATGCATGGTTTAAAAAAAAATCACCTCCCATAGACATAACACGTAAACTTGTCCGATTTTGCATCTTTACCTTTAATCACAATTTAAGGTATGATGACGTCATCAAATTTCAAAACCATGACTTGGACTTAAAAGGCAAATGTTCAAAGTACAACATATCTGAATTTGGGATAATATTGAGCTTAAACAACAGAGATACGAGCAAATGAATGTCAGAAACAGTACCTCAAAAAAATTAATTCCACTTTTTTGATTTCAGATGATGATATGATGACGTCATAATGTATTTAGGGAAATATTGATACTTGAAACATTATTTTCAATTCATATGCTTTTGTGATATGCAATAAAAACATAGGGTCACCGGACGTTTTAAAGAGCTATGGCGAAATAAACAAAGACATGTTTTTCGCTATATTTCCACATAGACGCGCACACGAAATTTCAACTTTGACGCCAGCGCATTCCTTTGTTATAGGTCGAAATTGATCGGAAATCAATGGATATTGTTACTTAATGTGTCAGGAATCCAAATCTGTCAAAAAATGTGCATTTTCATGTTGCTTGCGCGGAAATGCGCGGACGGACGCGAACGCGCGGAACGCTTAAAATTGTCTGAAACTTCGAGATTTCCCATTGGGAAGTCGTTTTAAGCATTTAAAAACTTTGACGCGCGTAATGATGTCCTAGGTAATTAGCATTAGAAAGTAAGATAGAGCGTGACCTGAACTTTTTGTCCACCGAAAATGATACAGAAATGACCTTTAGTCATGAAGTTATGATCGATCATGTAACATGGTCCGAAAATCACAAAATGGCACCTAGATGACGTCATATGTTACTGTCATGAAAACCTTATTGTGGCTAGATATTGTCATGAGACATGTTGACTGAAAATGTCATGTTATTCCATCATGTCAATGTTGAGATATTCACGACACAAAATGTGCCAGAAAGAAAGAAGAACGAGACATGAAAACTCGTCACATTGAGGACGAGTTAGGTGATACGCTTGTGGTCATCAGATGACAGTCATCTGTGATCGACAAAGAAAAGAATGTGATATAGGCACCTTGAAGTTATATTGAGCGTGCATGCGAAACCGTTTCTGTAACCACTCGGCCACGGGTCATCCACGGAAATGGTAAGACAAAAAAACAACAATGTATAGATATAACAGGGGGAAAGTCAATGCCCACTCAACTAACGTGGCCGTGTGAACATCTATTGCATTGCTAGACGGAAAAGCGGCCTTGTAACGACTGAGGTCGCTATGCCATTTCTGGCAACTTGGGAAAAATACGTCCCGCAGACATAAAACCTATAATCGGCTGGTTTTGATACCTTGCCTTTAATCACAATTTTCAGTGTAATGACGTCATCAAATTACAAAACAATGACATCGTCTTGAAAGACAATTGTTCAAAGTACAACACCTCAGTCGTCGTCATTACATACTATGATCGGTTTGACAAAGTCAACCTGCAAAATTTTGCTGCAGTCGAAGCAATGTGGTCTCCAACACACAAAAAAGAGGGATATGGCGTGTGTGTGTGTCTGTGTGTGTGTATAGGTGCGTTTATATACGAACGTGATTTCTACATGGACGAATATGTAATACAAAATTGAAGAAAAAAAAAGTAAAATAGCTAAGTATTTTGTTTCGTGGGGTTCGAACCCGCAACCTCAAGTCTCTGAGACGTCGCCTTTATCCACTCGGCCATACGTCTCGACGAGAAAATATGGGGAACGTAAACTTATGTATGTTAAAGATACATGAGGAATCGTTTTGTCCACATTCCATTTTCATTTTCAGTTTTAAACTGCAAAATTGTCAATCTGATGAGAAGATTTCAAAAAATAAAATGCATGATTACTGAAGCTTATTGTCGCAGCTACAACATACTTAAGTTTCAGAGGAAATGAAGCAAAATCAGCTGAGATAAAGGTGCTTAAACGTTGTCAAGTCAATGCATGGTTTTAAAAAAAATCACCTCCCATAGACATAACACGTAAACTTGTCCGATTTTGCATCTTTACCTTTAATCACAATTTAAGGTATGATGTCGTCATCAAATTGCAAAACCATAACTTGGACTTAAAAGGCAAATGTTCAAAGTACAACATATCTGAATTTTGGATAATATTAAGCTTAAACAACAGAGATACAAGCAAATGAATGTCAGAAACAGTACCTGAAAAAAATTAATTCCACTTTTTTGATTTCAGAAGATGATATGATGACGTCATAATGTATTTAGGGAAATATTGATACTTGAAACGTTATTTTCAATTCATATGTTTTTGTAATATGCAATAAAATCATAGGGTCACCTGACGTTTTAAAGAGCTATGGCGAAATAAACAAAGACATGTTTTTCGCTATATTTCCACATAGACGCGCACACGAAATTTCAACTTTGACGCCATCGCATTCCTTTGTTATAGGTCGAAATTGATCGGAAATCAATGGATATTGTTACTTAGTGTATCAGGAATCCAAATCTGTCAAAAAATGTGCATTTTCATGTTGCTTACGCGGAAATGTGCGGACGGACGCGAACGCGCGGAACGCTTAAAATTGTCTGAAACTTCGAGATTTCCCATTGGGAAGTCGTTTTAAGCATTTAAAAACTTTGACGCGCGCTAATGCGCGCGAAATGATGTCCTAGGTAATTAGCCTTAAAAAGTAAGATAGAGCGTGACCTGAACTTTTTGTCCAACGAAAATGATACAGAAATGACCTTTAGTTATGAAGTTATGATCGATCATGTAACATGGTCCGAAAATCACAAAATGGCGCCTAGATGACGTCATAGATATGTTACTGTCATGAAAACCTTATTGTGGCTAGATATTGTCATGAGACATGTTGACTGAAAATGTCATGTTATTCCGTCATGTCAATGTTGAGATATTCACGACACAAAATGTGCCAGAAAGAAAGAAGAATAAAAAGAAAGAAAGGAAGATTTTGACAAACACAATAGGTGATACGCTAAAAGCGTATCACCTAATAAAAAGAAAGAAAGGAAGAT
Source organism: Diadema antillarum (assembly GCF_040938485.1). Lineage (NCBI taxonomy): Eukaryota > Metazoa > Echinodermata > Echinoidea > Diadematoida > Diadematidae > Diadema > Diadema antillarum. Next base: position 263,986 of record NW_027272542.1, on the reverse strand, counting down.
TTTGACAAACACAATAGGTGATACGCTGTAAAAAGCGTATCACCTAAAAATTACTCACCCGGGTCACCCCATGTGACTTCTGAAAAGTGATCATTTTGTATTTGATATGTGTGTACTCATGCATGACAGAACAGATCATTCTTGTTTTCACACGTAAGTTAGTCAATAGCTGTAGCAGTACCCCAGCCAAATTATTTTGCTCAAAACCTATGCCTAAAAAAGTTATGCCATTTTGATTGGGGGATTACTTTTTGTTGTGTGTGTATACATTGAACCCAGTAGTTGGGGTATTCCCATTCGACTGTGGTAGCATATGCAGCAATGCCTCACTCAAGCCTTATCATTGAAAGACCAGGAAGCTCTGATAAAATAACACAAGCTAGTACTGTGTGCACGTTTTTATGTTATGCGACAGTAGAATTTCTTTTTTGTTTTTACAATGGATCTACTGAACTCATTATTTATGCTGAAAAAAAAAAATAATACAAACTACTGTATGTTTGTGTCCATGCGATGCCATATACATTTTTTTTCACATAATAATCAATATCAAACTCATTATTCATGCCAAGGATCACTCTTAGTATATGAGACACTGTGCCAAAATGTGGAACCAAGATGGCCAGATACTTGTTTTATTGCATGTTGTGATGTAGTTATTTTCATGAACAGTTCTTGTTGTACATTACAAAAAAAAAAAAAACATCAAAAAGGCAAACAAAAACAGTGTGCACATAATAATAACAGCACAGGGAGAGTAGTCACATGACTGAGCGCAAAGTTTATATTGGTTGAATCACATGATTTACTGATGTTCAAGTAGCAAAAGCAGTCCTTCGTTTTTATATGATCCGATGTTGAGTGATGCTTCTGACTTACGACCACAAATCATTGTCGTAATTACCAAGACAAGTTGTCATTTGTATGATACAGGGAGCATCTGTTTGAGATCCAACAAGAAGCTGGCAAATGAAGGCTTCGACATTACACAGAAGCCAGTCTCACTCAGTGACTGATGCTTTGCATTCCATTGTGGTCAGGCACAATGACCTTAAAGGGATAGTACAGTATTGCGGAGATGAGAATTGGGCTTTTAATTTTTTTGCGAGATACCAAGAAACCACTTATAAAATAGTACAGAGCATGCTATTTTAATAGGAATTAGAAGTTTATGAGATGAAAAATCGGTTTTGGAATCGCTGAAACATGCAAAAATAAAGTACTTTGAAACAAAGCGATAATATAAAAGATGGGTCCCACCTTTTATTAGGAATGCTCTGTTTTGGATATCTCAGCCATTTTAAAATCGCTTTTCATCAAATAAACATTGAATCCCTCTTGGAATTACATGCTCTTTCATATTTCATGAGAGATTTCTCATTTATCTTACCAAAAATTAATAAAAAACCTGAAGTTAGGTATCAACCAAAAGTATGCGCACCCTTTAAAGAGTTGGTATAGTTTTGGTTGAGAATGAGATGGGGCTTAAGTTCAGGTTTGCAATTTTTTTATGATGATTTTTTGAGATAATGAGAAACCTCTTTTGAAATATGAAAGAGCATTTAATTCTAAGAGAAATTCAAAGTTTATTTGATGAAAATTGGTTTTGAAATGGCTGAGATATCCAAAACAAAGCATTCCCAATAAAAGTTGGGACCCACATTTTATTAGGATAGCTTTGTTTTACTTTGTTTGTTTGTTGTTTTTTTAGATCTCAGCCACTTCAAAACTGAGTTTCATAAATTAAACTTTGAATTCCTCTTAGGATCATACACTCTTTAACATTTCATAAAGTGGTTTCTAAGTATCTCACAAAAAGTTAAAAGCTAAATCCTCGTCTCAACCAATACTATACCATCCCTTTAACTGACTGAATGTCCAACAGAACATTCGGGTGTCTTTTGGCAGGATATACACAAAAGGAAGTACCATTTAGAAGTGACATTGTAAGATTTAATATGCCCAGCTACTACAATGTACATTGTACTTTGACAATCTTTTAGAGCCTTTGAGAAAACTTTTTAGTTACACAATTCGCACAGGGCATACCATGTACATTGCTCTGTTTTCAGTAACACATTAAACAACAGACAGACAAACAAAAAACATTGAGGAAATTCAGTACATCCTGACTTCATTTTAATATGAATGGCAACATCTTTTAAAAGATTAATAGTTACTTACAGTATGTGTGAGGAAGAATGCAATTGAAAATCAAGTTATGGCATGAAGAGAGTCCCCTTTTGAAGAAATCCCCAGATATTAATGTTGTAAAATTGGGTGATCTGTGTTACCCTTGATATCTGAATAGTGTATATATAATTGTATGCGCTTTGATGCACATCTACAATTTGCCCTTCACTTTTGGTTTTAGCCCTCTAAATTTCACAAAATACTTGTACCATCAAGTTGTAGCTACTAGGACACGTCACAATGATGTTGATGTATCACGCCTACAATGTGTAATTTTGGGCATGACTTCCTCAATGGATGCATCCAGAGGCATGTCGTAATTAAAGAGCAGAACTGATTGTCCATTTTATGGCGCTGGAGAATGATAAGATAATTCTAACCTCATTGTGAAAGAGGTTTTAGTGGATGGATTTAGTACGAGAAATACTGAGTACCGGTAGTACAATGCACTATGAGCCCCTACAGACTGGCAAGGAACTTGTATTTTTCAAGCTGTATATTGTATTATAGATAATTTCAAAACCGCTCTGGAACTGAGGTGATTACTAACTTGAGAACAGAACAGAGATTGCATAAAAAGACCGGTAGATATTGTTGCGTACAAATGTAGCCCGAGGTTGGATATATTGTATGCCTGTACTGATATGTTGGTGCATTGAATGTATTGAGTCTATATTAAACTATAACTTATGAATATTTTCTCACTCAGCGTTTCATAATACCTGATGATATTTTGATATCAGATTTGTAAGGAAATGCCCATTAAAATGCTTTATCTGCCCATTTGTTGGTAATGCCTTTGTGATTATGTGGTCAAGATACATGGTAGTGTGCATTGAAACTATTTCTTCACTTCCTGTGCCACTGAAGTGGTGAATTCAAGTCATAGGTATCCAAATCAAATGCTCGTATACATAGCAAACCAATATACGATGAACCAGTATGCTGCACTCATGGCAGCTTCTCTATGGATACACTTTGTCATCTGTAATATGAATTGAGTGATATGAATATGAATTGAGTGATAAAATCACATCAGGGAGTATTTCAGGGTTTTACATGAAGCCTCCATGAAACCTCCCAATTGCCCAAACTGATAATTGGCGATTGGAACAGAAAGTCATGTTTTTTATTTTACATACGTACAATGTACGTCATATGAAATTCCTAGTGGCCACCAAAGAAAATGTTAATGTCAAAACTTGTTATATGTATAGTATGTATGTACAACTGTGTATGTACATTGTATGCATACACATGTAATACTGTAAATGCAGAAATTTTCGTGGTATATTAATTTTCGCGTATTTAGTGCTACGTCTGGCTAGCCCAAATTCTAAAATCCACAAACATTGTAGCTTCACAATTTTCTCTGCACATTTTGAATGGGTTTATAATAAATTGTGCACTGCAAATTCAAAAACCTGTGAATATGATTTTGAGCCACTCATGGCGAAAAATAAATCATGCGAAAATATCGAAGTTTGCAGTAGTGTCAAGGGATACTTGTATGTGTCATGCTGTGTAGTCAACTATTACTGTTCTGAAGGCTGACAGCATGTCTACAAATGTAACTGCCGTGTAGGGTAAATTCCCCAAATTCCTCTTATCCTGTGTTTGTCTCAGTACTAACGATAGTGGTTATAACAATGCTGAATGGACATAGAATACACTGTTGAGGAGGAGAGAGTTTATGGTCAATGTAATTCAAATTCGTGTTCAAATCAGGATGTTTGGAAAGGGTGTTTTATTTACATGATCATGCAGAGTATATTTATGCCTACTAGTACATTTGTTACCACTTTTGAGGTTTATGGCTGAATTTACCTTTCACTCTACATATTTCATTGGTCTCTGTCATAAAGGGTAAAATGTCAAAGATCTTTAAACTCCAAGGGTTCACAACATCAGCAGTCATTATACAACACCTAATTAGAATGTAGCTATCCGATTGGTCGATTGCCCATCACATGACATTTAGTTAAAAGTTCCATTGTACGCTGAGGCTGTCAGCCGTGCAATGCTGCTGACATCACCCATTTCTATTGACCCCCAAGTTTTTGTTCCATCGCACAGCTCTGATGTCACAATGAACAAACATTTGCCACTTGCACTCAACAATTAGAAGCGTGCTTACAAGCATAATGTACTTTTGTCACTCATATTTGTAAATAACTTCAACCAATCAGCTTTGCATACATACATACATACACGGTGACTGTGACTGTGCAGCTACTCATTCGTCTTTCACAGAAAATGGTTGCCATTTCTGTACTAAATTCTAGAATCTGTGTGGACCAAATCTGTTGACGTTCGAGGTGTTGTATAAAACAAATAGTGTATGGTCTTTACTTGTGCAATGGAACAAGATTTCGCACTCAGTGAAAGATGAGGCACACTATTCAACTCAGCTTCGCCGCGCCTCTATCTTTCACCTCTTGCAAAATCTAGTACCATCGCACTTGTGACCATTCACTATTTGTATAATGTCGATTTTTCCTGCTGCCATATACAATGTACATGTGTTCATCAACAACTATTAAAACATGACCCAAGATACTGCTAACTCAGTGTAAATGTGAGTACCAGGTAAGTCCACATTCATTCATAAATCTACTGAGTTTCTTCTGGTTCCATGGATTTGACTTCCATGAGGTAAACTGGTTTACTGTACATGTTTAGATGGTTCTCTTCATTTTCTGATCATACTTGCCTAGTGATACATGTCTGTTTCTCTCACACTCCACCTCACTATGCAGGTGATTGACAGAAAAGTGAGGGAGCTGTGCATCAATTCAGAAATCCTTCCTCTTGAAACTCCAGCATTTATCCTCAAGGAGAAGCAGTTCAAGTAAGTAATAATGGCTCGGATGTAGGCAAAATATTGTGTATTAACATTGCCATTAATTAGCCTGAATTCACAACTTGCCATATGCATCGTAAGCTTAAAGTTGGAAGGGGTACTGTAGCAGTATACATGTTAGTGGGTTGTTATTAGAATGAGTGTCCCTGTTTTTAATCAAAGCCAAACCTAAAAAAGTCATCCATCACACTTTTAGCAAAACTGTCATTGAAGAGATGTACAAAGTAGAGGGTGTAATTAACTGCCTGTTAGGGGACACTTTGATAAAGGCCACTGTTGACAGTCCAGGCGCAAGTACTCAAATAATTCTGTGCTCTAAGCAATAATTTCAGCATTTGGCATTGAATTAATATTAAACGTGATTCATGCAGGTGTAGACATTTTGTGCCAGAGCACGCCACGTTGCTTGCATAGCTGCCAAGTCTCTGATTCTGCAGAAGGCTTCCTGCAAACATCAATATCTCATCTTGTATCTATAGATTTAAAAAAACCTATAACAAGAGAAGCACTCTGAGAGCACAGACCTCCGCTAAGCAGCTATTTCCACCACTGATCTTGTTCTTCCATAGAGATAAGTGATTTCCACCCATACGTATGCATGCTGAAAATCACCCAATTTTCCAATTTGTATATAAAAGCCTTCTGTTATGTCATTAACTTCCAGGTGCGTGGCGCACCTCGCCCTAGCAGAAACTAGAGCACGGACTTTAGTACACGTCTGAAAACCTTAAAAATGCGCAGCTTGAACTCCCTAGTTTATTGACCCTACCTGCCAAAATATCGAAAATTCTTCATAAAATTCATGAAAAATCCTGGATCACTACCAAAGTAATCCTCTGTTCCTTGTGTCATTCTGAACCTTTCCTGTATTAAAGTTTCATCCAAATCCATTCACGACTTTTTGAGTTATTTTGCACACAGACAGACAAACAAACTGTTAATACAAACAAACCAACACCGATGAAAACATTTGAACTCCTTCCTTTGGCGGAGGTAAAAATTTCCTTGATGAGGAACGACTTTGGTGATTGACATACATGTCTTATAAAATAATTCGCAACTGTAGTTGCTCTTTTGGAATCTTGCCGAGTTTAATGGGTGAATGTTGATAGCCCTGCACTAGATGATTTTTGGCATTTAAGTGAAAGCCAGGGTTAAAGTTCAATAGGAAATTGTGAAATATGATATATTTGACGTTTCAGCAAAGTTAAAATTTGAAGTACTACCTTAGGGTAAGTCGCCTGTTCATTGCTTAGTGCCTATGAATAGAGAGAAAGTACTCCATTTATAAAGAGCTGTTTACAAAGTCACTGGAAATTAACGAGAATATCAGGAACATTTTGAGTGACATGCAACCTTAGATATCACTTGGTCTTTTGATTCACATTTCATCCTTGAAGAAATGCAGAGACTCCAACTCTCCCGTTTTCGACGGGAGATCTCCCGCCGAAAACCCATTTTTGCAAAATCTCCCGTTCTCCCGTTTGAGATTTAATTTCTCCCGCCCTGGCTCTGTGTCTCCCGTTGGAAAGGATTTCCTACTTATTGGTATATACTGTATGTTGAAAAAATAAGCCTTAGATAGCACCAGAGAGCACCTAGAACCCTAGGAACTTCGTGCTTCGCACACGTCAACTTGGAGTCTCCCGTTTGCTAGGGGTTTCAGGCGGGAGAATCTCCAGATCAAAAGGTGCTTTGGGTTGGAGTCTCTGGAAATGCCTTTAGTCTGTATTTCTACACAGTAATGGGTATTTGCAATGTGTTTTTGGAATCTTGGGGAAGACAAGATGTCAATTTACTCCAACATTTTTTTTTAAAGTTACATAATTATTATCATGATATCCATAAAGATTGACTACCGGCACTAATGAACACCAAGAATCCTTTTAATTTTACATTGAAATCTGTCTCGTACTGCTTCATCAAGCACAAATAGTCTTTGGCCTTCTAGAAGATCACAAAGTTATCTTGTGAGTCCTCCACAATGGGAAATCAGTCCATCAGACATTCATCACATAGCTGCCTTATCTAAGAGAACCAAACATTCCCCTACATAACACTATCTCTGACTTGTTACAGTGAAGTAGTGTTTGCACCAAAGCAGTGTAGCAAGAGATACACATGCGCATTTAAGCCCAGTCTCTTCCATGAGCCTGCCACAATGGCACAATGCAACACCGGACATATGCATAAAAATGTCACCTCTTAAAATGGGAATGCTGTTAAAGTTGGGGAAGAGGAAAGCCCCCAATTTGCAGAGCAGACACTTTGATGGCAAGATTCACTTGTCCTGGGTTCATGGCTCCCATAGTAGTAAATCACACCATATCAGTTACAATATTATTGTGATAGATGAATTTGTAGTGTAGATTGATCTCACATCTTACAGCCTTACAGAGTGGACCATAAGTGATCTAGATGGTGTTAAGAAATTTGCATGCCATCTCATTTCAATTCTAGCAAGTGGGTTTATAGAAGAAATATTCTTGTTCTTTCTGCTCCTGTAGAGAGCAATACGTGAATGTGAATATGCCTTATGAGTCATTCCGAGTCCACACAATAAATATCAGTGATGTTCTAATGGGATGAATTGACAAAATGATGATTGTATTTTCCCGAAATCTATTGTGGTTCCATGTTGCCAGACAATGTATGGCTCTCAAGCTACTCCTTTCTCATCATACAACTCAACATGATGTACTGTACCCATACCTTTGCCACACACAGGGCCATCATTATATCAGGCGGTCCCAATAGTGTGTACGCTGAAGATGCGCCAACATATGATCCTACTATCTTCCAATGTGGGCTTCCAGTTCTGGGAATATGCTATGGGATGCAGGTAGGATTTCAGCAAAGACTCTCTTTTATTCTTTATTTTATTCTAGTGTGTGTGTGTGTGTGTGTGTGTATGTGTGTGTATTTTCACAGCTAAATATGAACACGAGTGTCGGCAAGTACAGTACGAGGGTAGTTCACCATATAAAATACCAGGAGCGTGATACACTGTTCTGATACCCACAGTTTGGAATCCATTGTGACATTGACATCCTGTTCCTAGACCGGTATGGACTATTGTATGAATGGTCACCATCTGTAATGTACTGTAGATATGCTGGTATTCATTTCAAATTGCACACAAAGTGAGAGTGCTTCTTCTTCTAGTTACCATTATTCAGTGTGTATATTGTACACCAAGTGTAGGCAGCCAACTATGATAACCATGGTATTTGAGGTATTGATGACAACATGGTATGAAGTGGCTTCTGATACAGAGTGATGTTTTCATTTGCAGATCCCTGTCAGTTCAAGTCCAGTGACTTCAATTCAAACCTGACATATTGATAATCTTATTTACGCTTTAGCGTAGCAACCAGTATGTCTCATACAGAATGAAGAACATGATTTTTTTTCCACCATATCAGCAGCTAATACCAGATAGAAAAGAATATATCAAGTCTGTGTAATCCACAGTTAAGAATCACTCAACAATATATGTTGCTAAAATGACACAAAACTGCATGAATTTTCTGATCTGAAGACTGTTCACTTTTCTAAACCTTACAAAGCTTTCAAACAAGTACGATTTACCATGCTTTGTTAGTACAATCTACTATACAAATGGTAGGGAAGCTGGCTCCCCCTCCCCCCCCCCCCCCAAAAAAAAAAAAGGGGGAAAAAGCACAGTTTTTAGGGAATTACATGTAGCTTGAAAATTTAGATGTAGTCAAGCTCATGGTTGGTTTTAGAAAAAATAGGTTGAATTCAGAATGCCACGATTTGATTTTCTCAGTACTTTCTTAGAATTTGAAATTTGGATGGGATTGTTCAACTTTGAAGACATGTGCAAATATAAGATTTTCTTCCCCCCCCCCCCCCCCCCCAGCCAAGTCAGTTTAGATTCCAGTTTTTGTGATTTTTATGTCTGATTCAGCCAGCCTGTCAGGTTACGACAGTTTTAATCAGAATAATCCATGGACTAGAAGTCAAGTGACCACTTTATGTATCAAGGACTCCATCCGTCAATCTAATCATGATTTTAACCAAAGTCTCTCTCCCCCTGCCTTCAACCATATCAGATGATGAACAAGGAGTTTGGAGGAACCGTTCATAAGAAGGACACGAGAGAAGATGGCCAGTTCACAGTCACGGTTGACCCAACGATAACACTCTTCAGGTTTGATCTTGTCATTTCAGTTTAATTCCATGTCTTGCTCATATTTTACTCTAAATCAGACTACAATCAGGCGAATGAAATGGCTTACTTTGTGGATTTGAAGAGGGAAAAGTGAAGTAGATGGTTTTGAAACTTTTTGCTTGCCTAATTTGGGCAAGCATTTGGTCTCATTGTTCCAAAACACTTACTCTGGACAATCAGGCAAGTGCTTATGTAGCATCCTGAAACTGTAAGAGATGATGTCATCACCTCACGACTCCTTCTTTTTTTTCTCTCTTCTTTTTTTCTGACTGAATTTGAGGATAAAAAGTGACCAAATTTACAGCTAATGAGTATGAGAGGTAACTCCTCTCAGCTGAGGGAAATTCTAAATGTTGAAGGATTTTACAGAATATTTACAGAAGTAGTCATTTTCCAGCAGAAATCTTGGAACTTCCTGACCCTCAGTTGATGTTATGCATAATAGTAGTTCATGTTAGGAAATTTTAGCAGGGCATTTGTGTATCCTTATCTTATAAACAAATTTCACTGGTAGTATGTAATGGCCGCGATGTTTTATTATGATTATTATTAAAATTATGGTTATGATTATGATGATGATGATTATTATTATTATTATTCCCTGGTAATATGATTAACATTAAACAATCTTACGTTGCCAATTTTACAATGAGAAATAGTAATATTGCTTTTATGATTGTGAGATGTATGTACAATTGCAATGAGTTTCCTTTTCTTGGAGTTGTGTGTCACGTTGCAAGTGCAAGCAAGTGTATATTAGTGTATATACCCATGAACAGTGGTGAACTGGAGTTGTTATAGATCTGATAAAAGTCCTTCGCAAACATCATGAAAGTAGCCATGGAAATGTGCCAACTCTTGATGTGGATGTGTAGGTATCATCATTGTATCCCCCGAACAGAGTTCGGAGGGTACTATGGATTTGGCCTTGTTTTACCATGTGTGCAGTATCTCATCAGAATATAATAATATCCACCACAAAGCTGTTAACAATCTGTCCTTTCAAGCACTTGTATCTACCCCAGGCAACTATTCCACCACTACATAGTGCAGTTGTATGCCTCTGGTCTACCAGACAGTGACTGGAAATATTCAGTCTGGCCATCTGTCAGAATATCCAGCCATCCATTCAGCCAAGATAATATTAAATGAGGGGCCCTTGGTGTTTACGCAGATGTCATATATTATTGATATTGTTGGTTGATGCATGAGATATTTTAACTCTTTATTTCATGTTATTTATGTATCTATTCATTTATTTACTTATTTATATATCTTATTTGGTCTTTTTCATGCAGAGGTTTAGAGAAACAGCAGAGTGTATTATTGACACATGGAGACAGTATGGACAAGCTAGCGAGAGGGTTTGTGGTTGCTGCTACCTCAGGGAATATTGTTGCGGGTAAGTGAGTACTACTAATAAAGTATGTATTCTAAGGGTATATCAGCCTGAAAGAGATTAAATCTGTGTGCGTTTACAAATGTAACAATGTCATGAACATTTGCTGTGTCTGCAATGTCATGCCTTCTTTAATTGGGTTTGAAAGCTTAATGTGTTGATATTTCTATGTTGGAAGGTAGTTAATATTTGATGACTGAAATTACTGTGTGCACCATACCATATATATTGCAGTGATAGTGAAGCTTGCAAGTTTATTGAGATGTATGGAGATCAGATTTGAAAAAAAAAAAATACTTTCCCTAGTATGTAAATGCAGTGTATATGGGCTTTGTCTACACAAAGCATGGATAGCTGTCAGCAGGGGTAGCACATTCGTGCTTGTCATTGTTCTTGATGCGGAATATAAGCAATTGCCAGTTTGTCTTACAAAAACCGTGAGGGAAAAATTACATGGCATATCTAAAGTATGATGCAAAGTATAGCATGATACAAGGTATGATCCCTCCTCATCCCACACAACTGCAGCCATTGCTAATGAGAAGAAGAGACTTTACGGGGTCCAGTTCCACCCAGAGGTGGATCTCTCGGAAAATGGCCAGCGGATGCTGCAGAACTTTCTGTTTGAGATTGCGGGTTGCTCCGGCAACTACACCATGGTGAGCCGTGAGGATGCCTGCATCAGGGAGATCAAGAAAACCGTCGGCAGTAACAAAGTCCTGGTGAGCCAAGACACAGATTTTATATCCATTCTGCTGAATATGAAATGAGACTGCATGCAGTAGAGAAAAGAGTGTTTCTCCAGAACAAGGCTCAGCTTTTCATTCAGTCTTGGGTTAATAAGAAAGTCTGTAACATTTTTTTTTTTTTTTGAATGTATGAGACTTTAGTTCTATGAATAAGGCACTATCCATATGTCATCCTTCAAAATGTAATTTCTTGTATCATCTTTCCACCCATACAGCATGCCGAAAATAGTCGTTATTTCCCAATGAAAAAGAAACCTTTCTGTTGTCTCAAATAGAGTCTACCTGATCAGTAGTTTACTGCTTGCTGCGCTCCTTGAGTGTGTGCTCAGTGCACACCTCAGATGTTCACAGCTTCAACTCCCTTGTTCGTTTGCCCTATTTGCCAATGATAATCCTTAAAAAAAAAAAAAAAAAGTATCCTGGGTCTAGACAGTTATCCGGATTACTGCCAGAATGTAATCATTTGTTCCTTGTGTCATTATCAACTTTTCCTGTAAGTGTGACCCAAAACTGTTCACAGCTTTTTGAGTTGTTTTGCAAATAGACAGACAAACAAATAAACCAATGCCAACAAAAACATACTCTCCTTGGCCGAGGTGATAAATACTTTCTGCTGTCATTGTCAAGTGCACATTCACATGGAAAAAAAGTCCATATTCTTGTTTGTAGCAAGATACTCTATCACTAATTGCTCTTTTGATGCTTTGTTGTTTGTTTGTTTGTGTTTCAGGGAAAATGTGCTGAAATGTTGCATATTTTTTATATTTACATATTATTTTTTTTTCATCCATTTCAACATATGATATAGGAATGACCAATGATGATTTCAAATTTATTTTTCCTTGAGCTATATTTTCATCGTTCTTGGCAATGACATTTGTTGAGTGTTTGTTATTGTCTGCATTTCTTTGGCAGGTTTTAGTCAGTGGGGGTGTTGATTCTACAGTGTGTGCTGCTCTTCTCCGCAAGGTATGCTAACATTACTCAGCTTTTCCACTTAGACTTGACATGTGTAATGTGCTATAACTTGCAACATCAGGAAAAATCTGTTTTTCACATTTTGGTTTTCTTTTTTTTGAAATGGTCGGCATCAATTCAAATATTTACTGACCAATTGTGCAAGGTTTGAAAATACATGCAGATAAGTATCATCCTCATGTTTTGTGTTACAGTGGAATGGCTGCAGAGTTTGCACATCAAATGGAAAGATAAACTTAACACCTAAATTGCCCCTGTTAGACTAAAAATGAGCACTGTTGACTTGTGAGTTTTCTTCAATTTATCTCCCTCTACAAATGTTTCTTTTTTTTTGGACATGTTTGTTGAATTATAGATCAGCAGTTGTGATCTTACAAATTTCATGTGTAGAGGGAGACAAATTGAAGAAAATTCACACCTCAACCTCCACCCCTCTGATTGATATTCTCTTGCTTTCATTGAGCACTGTTCTTCATAACTTATTGTGTTTAGTCATAGCAACGACCAGTGGAGATGTTGAAATCATAATGATTGTGGGAATGCAGTTATTGTTGTTGAAATTTAGTGTCTTTTTCAGTTTAAGGGGTAAAGGATAGTCCAATGCTGCTGTGCATTCCTTCCAAAAGTGTTACATCAGGGCAGTTGAAAGACCATTGAAGGCATTGTGTAACAATATTTTCCACCTGAAGAATTTGAGTTCGTTGTTCAACATGTGACTAGTATCTGTGGTATTGTGTAGAAATGAAATTGTTATACATTGTTGCAGATGAATATTATACAATCTTCACAAAAAGTTCAAATCTGTGAATGACTGAATTTAGCACAGTCAGTGTTTCCCAAAAGCAGTGGTGTTACACAAAACACTTCAGAAATGGCATCCTAGCTTTGGGATGTATTTCTAAAGATACAGGTATTATAGTTATAGCGTAACTTTCAAAACTTTTCTATGCTTTTAATAACACTTCAGCATAAATTTTAACTTCATCCAACAGCTCAAGCAGTTCAGCCATGTCTGAAAAGGAGAAAATGCAAGTTAGAATGATAATGATGGTGTAATAAATCAACCAGACAAGTCAGTATTCTTAGGTTTACTCTGGCTATGTCCAATTGAGCATATTGTAGGATTATTACCTCTTAACCTTTTAAAGGGACTGTACAGTACTGGTTGAGGTGGGGATTCATGTTTTGAACATTCCTAAGTGAGATAATGAGAAACCTCTTATGAAATATGAAAGAGCATGTAATTCTAAGAAGGATTCAACGTTTATTTGATGAAAATTGTTTTTCAAATGGCTGAGATATCCAAAGAAGTGATAATAATAAAAGGCGACAGGCCACGCCTTTTATTAGGATCTCTTTGTTTCACGTTGTTTTTGGATATCTCAGCCATTTCAAAACCGATTTTCGTCAAATAAACTTTTGATACCCCTTAGAATTGCATGCTCTTTGACATCTCATATAGTGGTTTCTGATTATCTCGCAAAACGTTAAAAGCTAAATGCTCACCTCGACCAGAACTGTGTACAACCTTTAACAACCTGCTGATGCTTGAATATTACAGGCGCTACGTGCAGACCAAGTGGTGGCGCTGCACATAGACAATGGGTTCATGCGGCGGAATGAGAGTCAGCTTGTGGAGGAATCTCTCAGCAGACTAGGCTTGAAGCTCAAAGGTTAGATAAGAAACGACAAATAATGTGCAATGTGTCCCTATACCTCTCCATCTCAATTGTAGAAATATGGATTGATGATAAATTTTAATTCCACAGTTCTATGGAAATATACTCTGCAGGGCATAATAGTATAGTTGAAAGAACGGTGAGAGGAGCTACCTTGTAGTAACAACACAAATTTAAATCTTATCAGGAAATTGAACAATACAGTGGGAATACTGGAAAAAGAAACTGGTATTAATATAGATTAAATCATAATCAATAGGAGTCATCTCGGTAGGGGAGCACATAATTGCAGCACAATACAGGGCTCTTGTTTGACTTAATTTGTATGTTTCATCTTCATGTTTATAGATGCATTGGTAAAGCCAATGCAAGAGCTGTTGAAAATGACATTTTACAGCAGATAAACTTGATGCATTGGAACATAGTCCATGTAGATATAATATGCTCCATCAAAGCCCTAATCATCTTGTACATGTAAGTGTAATTGTAATCAATAGAACCAAGAACTCAGACCACATTTTGTTCGAGGAGTCTACCTAGAACTTCATACAAAGGTCCTGCAGAGCTGTCTTTGAATAAGACATTACTACAGTGCATAACACAATCATTCACATGAACATCTGGCTCATGATAAAGCGTACACTTATGATATAATCATAGAGCATCAATGTCATCAGCAAAATCATGTATGTTGTATGAGGATTATTTATGTATATTATCATTAACACCAGCTATGTGTGTATTGAATTATGCTGTTGCTAAATGAAGTCAAACTTCTTTTTGTTATTTTCTCTATTGTGCAGTTGTCAATGCTTCCCAGGCATTTTACAACGGCACAACGGCAATCCCAGTGGACAAGAGTGATCCCAAATCACCAAAGCGAATCACAAAGACACTGAACCTCACAATAAATCCTGAAGAAAAGCGCAAAATCATCGGTGACACGTTCATGCGCATTGCAGACGAGGTGTGCTTAGAGCTGAATCTGAAGCCAGAGGATACAATTCTTGCCCAAGGTAGGACAAATGAGCTCAGACTAGTGGTGCCACGTTGCTCATAGAAAAAGCTTAAATGATGATGGCCATTCAACCGGTCCTAATTGAGCAAGTTGAATAGAATGAGTGTATTGCAGCAGAATGTGTTGTCTGTGATGGCTACATCTTTTCATGGGAATTCACAGATCCATGGAATCCCATAATAGTCTCTTAGATATTGCTAAATGAATGCTTAGCAGACAATGTAGATCCTGCTAGCATTTCAGCCATCAGAATATGACAGTAGCAGGACTGTGTAGAATGCGTTCACCTGCATGGGAACTATTGTCATTGTTGTCTTGTATCCGTACAGCAGAACTAAGTTAAAGTGTCTGATAACTATCTTGTAAGAAGAAATTTGTGGGAAAAAATGCACTTTTTATGCCTCCGCAACGAAGTGGCCGGAGGCATTATGTTTTCGGGTCGTCCGTCCGTCCGTCCGTCCGTCCGTCCGTCCGTCCCGTTTTGTTTTTGTCGATATCTCAAGAACCGTGTGGTGGTTTTACATCAAACTTGGTATGAGGGTATATCCTTGGGGGATAATACTTTGTGTGGATTTTAGGGTCACAGGGTCAAAGGTCAAAGGTCACAGGTTATTTTGTGGAAAAAAAATGAAATTTCATGTTTTTCTCCATATCTCGCAAATGGTTCAAGGTATCTTCATGGAACTTAGTATATATGCTTGTACCGATGGGCAGTGATTATCTAGGGAAGTTGGGGGTCATGGGTCAAAGGTCAGGGGGGTCAAAGGTCAAGATCAGCTCCTCAAAATATCACTACTTTCCTTAAAATGCAATTATGTCTTAGGTTTTTTTTTTTTTTTTTTTAACTTGATGTATGGCATGTATTACCCAATATATATTTTTGGGGAAGTTTCTTGCCAAAAGGTCAAAGGTCAAAAGGTAAAGGTCAAGTGAAAGTGCTAAATTGCACTTTTTCCTCCATATCTCGAAAGTAACTCAAGGTATCATCATGAAACTTACATATTTATGCATGTTCAACCTAACAGTGATTCTCTTTGGAACTGTGAGGTCAAAGGTCAAAGGCCAGGTTTAGATAATGCTATTTTCGCATTCAATACTGAAATTATACTTTTTCTCAATACCTTGAAAATTACTCAATGCATAAACTTATAAAAGGGTCAAAAGTCAAGTAAAAATCATCAGTTCCCCAAATACCTGCACTCTGAAATTTTAATCATTCATCCAATTGAACCTAGTTCTAGGAAAGTGAACATTCAGCTTATTTGTGTCAAACCTGTCATTTTAATATTTTGCCAATTGTGTGAAACTGTCATCACACATTGTCAAGACATTGTACTATAGACCTATTAGGAGAACCATGCATTATGGCGGAGGCATATCAGTAGCCGTAGCGATATATCTAGTTTTAAAACTAGAAGTATCACTGGACTGCATTTTAATAGAAAATTATTTTTATGCCTCCGCAACGAAGTGGCCGGAGGCATTATGTTTTCGGGTCGTCCGTCCGTCCGTCCGTCCGTACGTCCGTACGTCCGTCCGTCCCGTTTTGTTTTTGTCGATATCTCAAGAACCGTGTGGTGGTTTTACATCAAACTTGGTATGAGGGTATATCCTTGGGGGATAATACTTTGTGTGGATTTTAGGGTCACAGGGTCAAAGGTCAAAGGTCACAGGTTATTTTGTGAAAAAAAAATTGAAATTTCATGTTTTTCTCCATATCTCGCAAATGGTTTAAGGTATCTTCATGGAACTTAGTATATATGCTTGTACTGATGGGCAGTGATTATCTAGGGAAGTTGGGGTCGTGGGTCAAAGGTCAGGGGTCAAAGGTCAAGGTCAACTCCTCAAAATATCACTACTTTCCTTAGAATGCAATATGCCTGAAGGTTTTTTTTTTAAAACTTGATGTATGGCATGTATTACCCAATATATATTTTTGGGGAAGTTTCTTGCCAAAAG
Organism: Diadema antillarum; assembly: GCF_040938485.1. Taxonomy (NCBI): domain Eukaryota; kingdom Metazoa; phylum Echinodermata; class Echinoidea; order Diadematoida; family Diadematidae; genus Diadema; species Diadema antillarum. Next base: position 246,950 of record NW_027272542.1, on the reverse strand, counting down.
GTCAAAGGTCATAAGGTCAAAGGTCAAGTGAAAGTGCTAAATTGCACTTTTTCCTCCATATCTCGAAAGTAACTCCAGGTATCATGAAACTTACATATTTATGCATGTTCAACCTAACAGTGATTCTCTTTGGAACTGTGAGGTCAAAGGTCAAAGGCCAGGTTTAGATAATGCTATTTTCTCATTTGATACTGAAATTATACTTTTCCTCAATACCTTGAAAATTACTCAATGCATAAACTTATAAAAGGGTCAAAAGTCAAGTAAAAATCATCAGTTCCCCAAATACCTGCACTCGGACATTTTAATCATTCATCCAATTGAACCTAGTTCTAGGAAAGTGAACATTCAGCACATTTGTGTCAAACCTGTCCTTTTAATATTTTGCCAATTGTGTGAACCTGTCATCACACATTGTCAAGACATTGTACTATAGACCTATTAGGAGAACCATGCATTATGGCGGAGGCATATCAGTAGCCGTAGCGATATGTCTAGTTTTTTTCTGTTTTGTTAATTACTCTATCAAACATAGTAGTAAAATATTTATTGCATTATGTCCTCTGCATTTAATCTTGGAAGCGCAGTTATTTTAGTATAATGTAAAGCACACACATACTTGTGAATACTTCTGAATACAGCAGAACTAATTTAAAGTGTCTGATAACTATCTTGTAAGAAGAAATTTGTGGGAAAAAATGCACTTTTTTTAAAACTAGAAGTATCACTGGACTGCATTTTAATAGAAAATTATTTTTTTTTCTGTTTTGTTAATTACTCTATCAAACATAGTAGTAAAATATTTATTGCATTATGTCCTCTGGAATTTTCAAGTGCTTCACCATAAATATGCACAATATTTGTTTGTACATACTGAAATACTTATTGATCAAACCCTGCAAGTTTTATTCATCCAAATACTGATATGCTACAAATTGAAGTTCGACTTTTTTCAGATTATTTGAAAGAAAACTCAACCTTTGACCTTGATTGCTTTTGTTCTGTGATTGGGGAATTCCAAATATGAGCCGAGTATTCACCTGGTGCTGTGTCTTTTTTTGTTGTTGCAGGGACATTACGACCCGACCTTATCGAGAGTGCCTCCAAGATTGCCAGCTCAAATGCAGACGCCATCAAGACCCACCACAACGACACCGAGCTCGTGCGGCAGCTGAGGACCAAAGGGCGTGTCGTCGAGCCTCTCAAGGACTTCCACAAGGATGAGGTCAGGGCGTTGGGTAAAGATCTTGGTCTACCAACTGATGTAGTCCAGAGGCACCCCTTCCCAGGTAACTTCTCCTAGTTCTGAACAGAAACATAGAAATATCTCCTTAAACATGCATTTTCCTTCTGTTTTGTTTTCTCTGACTTTGCTTCAAATTTTCATACAAGAGCTCTCTCTGCATTTAATCTTGGAAGCGCAGTTATTTTAGTATAATGTAAAGCACACACATACTTGTGAATAAATAATAATTTTATTTCATTAAATTCGCTTGATATGGGCACAACAGTTAAAATGCAAATCACGAAGCTGCATGTACCTGCTGCTTGGTAGTTGGGATGTAACTGTAATTTGCGTTGGTACTGCAAGGTTGCATTCAGTACAGATATAGTTTTGTGCTGCTTTGTCAGCCTGTGAATAAACTGACTTATGACATGAAGGAGTCTGTGATGAAATTAGAAAAACTGAACGTCCTGAAGGACAGCCTTTGTGAAGTCTCTCATTTGCATTGCAGAGGGTTGGTATTTGCAGCGAACTTTTTATTCAAACTTATTAAAGATCCGTGATCCTTCCCTCCAACCAGGCCCCGGGCTTGCCATTAGGGTTCTGTGTGCTGAAGAGCCATACATGGGCAAGGACTTTTCAGAGACAAATATACTGCTGCGACTCATGGTCAACTATGCAGATTCAATCGACAAGGTGAGTGAAGTACTGACTTGACATTTGTCTTGCACCTGTTGACAGAATATAGTGCTACTGCAGCATGTGTGGGATTTTGTGTCTGTTGTGATGGCTAGTACAGAAATGTTTCTGGCTGCTTTACACAGCTAAAGCAATGTGCTGTCCTAATTGATTGCTACTGATTGGATCAATAATGTAATGAATCAAATGCAAGTATGCTGATTGCTAAGATATTGAAAATAAAGTTTAAAGTTATCTTTGATATTTTGAGTATATGAACATTTTTTGTCCTAATACTTTTTGTTTGCTCTCCGTTCACTATAAATCTTGGTGGTCGTTAGGTAAGGCAAGCCTCACCCAAACTGTATACTTCTTGTGAATGACATATTTGAAATAGGCAGATTATGGTACATGGATAACTGAGTTCATTCAGAGACTCTATAGCTGTCAAGGTTGGCAGCTGGTTAAAACATCCTGAGCAATTTGAGTAAATTTGAGGAGCAAAGTGAATTCTGGAACGTATCACATTTTTGTTTCCCCAACAGCCCCATGCGCTTGCTGGCAAGATAAGTACAGCAATGACATCCGATGAGTTAGAACTACTCCTATCCATCACCAGCCGATGCAGGCTTTCCGCCACGCTGCTTCCGGTCAAGTCCGTTGGAGTCCAGGTGAAGATATTTGACGTTATCTCTCCCCTCATGATAAAGGACTAAGCTGAGTTACTGATATCACGCTCCAGTGTGAGATCCTAAACTGAATTGGCAGACGGCTCAGTGTGCAAGGCATCTTGCCAGCAGTTCTGATAGTGTATCACTCATGGTTCTCTTAACGTTGTAAAAATAGACACACAGGGTTTTGCTTCAGTTTTGCATATCATGAGAAAATGTCATGAACAATGTCTCAAATGCAAATCAAGTATTTAACCTCAGCAAGAACTCTGGCTCGTTTAGTTTAAATTTTACATTTTTGACAGGAAATAGACCAAGGACTGATCATGATTTACCTGGAAAGAATACAATACAAGGAATACAAACAAATACATTCTGCAACCCAAACATTTTAATTCAGTCTTTTACTAAAGTACCCTGTGTTCAGTTTTTTCATAGAATGTCCCGTGTTCAGCTGTGTTTCAGTGTGGTTGTAGTGAGGAGTCATTGAGGAACAGCAAATGCTATCAACCAGGCACATTGTGCCATATAAAGAAGAAGATGTCTCAAAAAATGTGCAAAATATAGAAACAAAGGCAAGCATGATTAGTGTAGGTCATGGATTTCTCTCTGGACTGGAGACAATTATAGGAATTTGCTTCTGTTTCCAGCTTCTGCACGTTGTTGTATATATGACAAAGCAAACAATGGAGAGAAAATTAAATTACGAGTATGAGTTTGGGCTGTTTTAGGTTTTTCATTCAGGACTATCTAGGATTCTCAGAGTTAAAAGCAATCGTTGAAATATCACCGAGTACAGGTGTTTCATAGTACTAAAAGTAAATTAGACCTTTTAATTAATCCATTGAGGATGGACTGATTTTGCTACAATACGTATTTCCCATAGACACCTGCCCGAGTAGACTCGGGACACGTCCTCACAGGTTAAAATTCTGCATTCAGACTGTTTATGAATTCCGTGACACAACCAAGCTAGAAGTGATTCTTTCATTGATTCTACAGGGAGATGGTAGAACCTACAGCTATGTGGCAGGCTTGTCAACAGAGGATGAGACCCCAGACTGGGAGAGCCTCATGCAGCTGGCTAAACTCATTCCCAAGATCTGCCACAGTGTGAACAGGTGAGCCCCCTTGTCTCCCAACCCTCAGCCTTTAAATAGCTGCTAGTTTTCTGGACACATTGAAGTTTTGAGGATGCATGTATATGAGTATAGGAGAAACTTTATTTTGCCTTACACCCCTTAAACTTATTAAGGCCTTTCCAATGAAATTGTTGAAATCATCAGCCAATGAAATCGGGTAGATGTCCTTGTCTAACCCTCCCCATCTATCATGCAAAAAGCATGTCATATATGTCAGTATCATCATCCCACACGAGTTTACTAGAAAGGTGTGAGCTGCTGTTGGAGGTGTGGCCTAAAATACCATGAAGCTGTCATTCAATCTCTGTCTCATATTTCTCCACCCCAGAATTGTCTTTATTTTCGGTGAGCCTGTGGTAGACACCTTGCAGGATGTCACGCCCACCTTCCTGACTCCCAATGTGCTTGCCATGCTGCGACAAGCTGACTACCACGCCAGAGAAGAACTGATGAATAGTGGTAAGCTTCGTAACACAGTAGTATGTGATGTCGGCATACTCTATGCTTTCATGTACTGTAAAACCAGAATCTTTTATGTGTATGAAACTTTCGCGAATTTCACGAGGAGCTAAGATCTACTAATTGTTTCTGTTTACACAGTGCGTTGAATGCCATTGCCAATTTGCAAAAGTTTCATGCAGCAAATGCCTGTGGTTATGCAGCATACTTGATGCATTGTTGATACAGTAAGAGCAATGGCTTGACTCCGACTATGAAAAGCAGTGATGGCTGCCCTTAAGGCACAATCACAAAAGAACCTCTGGTACTTATTGTTTGTGCTTCTCTCTCTTTAACTTTCCCTCTCCCTTTATTTCACTCTGTCTGTGCATTGTGGAAATCACTGCCCATAATACAATGAATGTCGTATCTACCTCATGATAAACTCATACCTGTGTCTTTTCATGTCTGCTAATGTATATCGGCAGCATTCTCATCTTCCTGAATTTAGAGTTACAGTAGTAATGTGGAAAAATTATTTTTCATATACTGTAAAAGTGGAAATTTTCATGGTGTTGAAATTTTCACACATTTTGCGCAACCAGAAACTAGCGTGAAAATAAAAGCACGCAAATATTTTTGCTTGCCATATGTTCCCGTAGTTGATGTCTTGATTCCGCAAAATTAAAAACATGCGAAACTCATCTGACCCGGCCGGGCGTGAAAAAGTAGTCGCGTGAAAATATCCACTTTTACAGTAGACGCTTGGCTGTGTTGTACTAATCATGAGAATATTACAATACTTTAGTGATGCATGTCAACTGACAGGAAGCATTATTGTTGCTGAAGCTTGCTCAGTTTTTTTTTTTTTTTTTTCCAGGATCTCTTGTGGTCCCAAAAAAGTAGCAGTATCTTCAAATTTTTAACATAGCATCTGGTATTATTTTATTTGTGACACCAAGTTTTCCAAGATGTTACATTGTTCAGCAATTGTGAGTTTCAATAGAGTGTATATTTATAGATTCAATGTATTTGATTGTCAGGTTATTACAACAAGATCAGCCAGATGCCAGTCATCTTGGTCCCGGTCCACTTTGACCGCGACCTCGTTGCCCACCAGCCATCCTGTCAGCGCAGCATTGTCATTAGAACCTTCATCACTAATGACTTTATGACGGGCATCCCCGCCCAACCTGGAAAGCACATACCAGAAGATGTAAGTTGGATGTGTGTTTGGTGGCACTGGATGAAGAAGTGTTGACTTGCAATGAAAATATGTCTGATGAAAACAGTGCATTAGGAAGGTAGACCTCCCAACCATTCTTACTTTGGAAGAAAGAATCTGAATTTTGACCATCCCCAACTCTTGTTTCAAAAGGAGTAGCTGATTTTTCTAGATAATTTTACCACACACTCCTGTGGGAACTGCTCTTTCTTTCTTACCTTTTTTTAACCAAGTCATCCCTAGTTTTTTATTTTATTTGTTTGTTTATTTGTTTTTTGTCAGAAAGGTTGGGAGGTCTGGAGGAAGAAGTTATTGACATTTTGCATTGGAACTGAGATGTTTAGTGTTGAATACCAGTGATCAAACATGGGTAGTATTGTGACTCCCCGATGTAGCCATCGCACCCACATGACCTTGACATTACCTCATTATGTTTATCCAATTATATTCGTCTTTTCCTCCAAAACTTTTCGAAGATTATTTCTGTCGTATGATTAAACATGTCTGTGGATATTTTCCCGTACAGTTTTCGTATGTTTCCCCTTGAAAAGTATATACCTCATTTACAAATTAGAAGATGTTCATGAAACTGTGAAGAGGTTTTATTATTTAGAGGGGCATGAAACATACTCTAATCTCGAAGGATAAGAAATTGACATAACGTAACATTAGAGGACACTGCATCAAAATCCAGTGATCCCGTTTAAAATGAAGAGTCTGCTGTAAATGTGACTAATTTTGAAAGATTTATATTCATACTGAAGTGAGCAAGGGGAATTTTTACTGACTGTCACCTTGCCACACATGATATAGTTGATTCTTGTGGATAAAATACAGGAAATATTGCATGTTCTTATTCAGTGCTGATATTACACACAAAGCATGGAATGCACAAATATTGCCACACCATGCAATATTCCATTATTCTGATATGGTGAATTACTGAGTGATTATGGGAAGTTTTCAGATGACGTTGTGGTTATAAGTCTCATATGGTATCATTACTGGTACAATTTCCCCTCAGGTCATTACAAGGATAGCCCGTGCTGTCTACAGCGTCCCCGGCATTTCCAGAGTTATGTATGACCTCACTGCCAAACCTCCTGGAACGACAGAGTGGGAGTGAAGAGGTGGACACCTGCAGAGGCACTGTCGACATCAAGTGGTCAACCTTCCCAGGAGACAGTATATCTTCCCTTGATGTAACAGACTTCTTTCCAGCGTCAACTGGCATGGAAGGATATGGCAGGGATTGTTAATATATCAGATTTTTCTGTGTCCTCTTGTAAGGGCTGCTGTGTGCAGTATATCAGACTGTGAGTGACGGGAAGAGAAATGTGTAGGCAGAGGCGACAGACCCATGTGGGAAATTGAGGTATTACTGACGAGGGTGGGTTTTATATTCTATAGGAGCAGCAGTGCAGGGTATGGAAATCAAGTTTAATGAATAATTAATTAATGTGCCTGAAGATAGAGGGGAATGGGAATGGAGAAGGGGGGAAGGGGCAAGTCATCGTTGTGTCCACAAGGTTTCATAGCAACCAAATCAAATTCCACTTTACCTGGAGTAATGCTTTCCGTGAAAGGTGTACACCTATGCTGGAGATTACTGTTGAATTTTATACCTGGAGAATAAAGGAATTGAGAAGCTGTTGTTCATTCCCACACTAATGAGTAGCAATGAATGTAGACAAGTTCAGGGCTCATTGTTAAATCTCATAATCCTTTGCACATTGATTACACATCTGAATATGGAGGGAATAATAAGTGTTGTTTATATTGTCAAATTGCAAAATAGAAGGCTGAGCCCTGTGTAAAATTTATACTGCACTTATTTAAATGCTTATGTGGATTATAATAATGTAACATAACCATTGCTCTGAAATGTCATTTAAAATTTTAAAAAAAAAAGAAGAAAAAAAAAATCTGATGTCCATGTAGTCAACCTAGTCTATAAAAAGCATTGGATTGTCCAGTCCTATAATACCATGTTCTGGGATAATGACATGGAAGGGGTTATAGAGCAGAACATGATGTAGTCTTGAAGAGCACTAAGGCTGGTTCCAGAACCACTCAATATAACACTTTAAAAAGCAAACAAATTATCTGCTTGAATATCTTTATATGATTTGATATTCAAAATTGTATCCAAAGAGTCTGGAGTAATGTGTGCTTGATAATATTGGAAAATCCCAATTTTGTTACGCGGTATTTATTTCTTACCAGTATGTCTATTAGTGCATTGCTTCTGCTGATTTTTTTGATAGTTCTTGTGAGTGTCCATGTCAATTATTTCAATTTACTTTGATATCCCGTAATATAATGGAACTGGAATACGTACATAACACTTTGAAAGAACTCTTTGTAGATATTTTGTTGTTGCAAGGTCAAAGGTCAACAGGGAAGAAATGTTCACAGGTGCACCATAGATGACATGGTCAGGTAACATTGGGAGAAATGCATATATTATGCTCTTTTTTTTTTTAAGTATCCTTTTATTACCCTAGCACAAAAAACCCAAACATCATTCTGCTTTATTTGCATAAAGGTGCTGGTTTCCTCTTGTTTGCAAAGAGAGAAGAATGGACAGTGTTAGACGTGATCTTGATCAGGGTCTCCAAACTATGTTTCTATTTTTCACACGTACAATCACAGACGCATTACTGTAAACTTGTGAATTTGCTTCGTACAACAGAGTTCTTTTGGGGGACACACTCCTACAGTTGGCACGTAGGTTTTTGGGGGTTTTGCCTCTGCCACGAAGTATCACCCAAAGCATCACGTTTCAGGTTGTCCGTCTGTCTGTCTGTTTGTGTGTCCATAATCAATTTTGTGGGTGGCATGACTAAGGACCATTTTAGGTATTTAAGTGAAACTTAGCACATTTATTTATGGGTGGACACAACTGTAACTATGAGCTGGTGGGCTCACACTCTTATAAAAATTTGTGTATCATTACCACAATGATTTTGTGCTAGTCATGTGAAACTTTTGTCTCGCATTGTAAAGATATACTGTAGACCTATCTGGTTTTGGGAGAATAATGTGAGATATATGGGAGGCATACCAATCACCAAAGTAAAAGTTCTAGTTTTTGCTATGTTCAAGTCCTACCCTTTCACTTTGTGCAGTCGGACACTTCATGTATGGTTATTAGTGTTGTTTTGTGTCAAGATATCACAGAATTTGTGTTGAAGAATTCTAAAGATTTGAATTGTCCATTCACTCTTGAATACAAACAGTAATGGTACAGCCCTTCTGACACTGAATTATGGCAACTGAAGTATTATGCGCCAAATACAAAGGCTGCTATTTATTTTTCAGCTTACCCTTGTTATGAGACATTCAGTGAGAAGGAACTTATCACATAGACAGGGATATGAAAGAAGGCTTGTCAGACTTAATTACAGGTTGATTGAGAAGACAGGAAGAGACGGGTTCACGTCCACTATGATTCTAATGGTGATGCAGTGATCTGTGCCCTTATTTCTTTTTTCTCCACAATGATCTTGATTTGATATGGTGGTGTTTTTTTTTGTTGTTGTTGTGTAATTGCCATCCCATGCAGTTCAGGAACTCATCATTATTGAGAGCTATCAATACATGTGTGAATAGAAATATGTGCATATGCATATCCATACCTGCACACAGTTAAGTGTGTTGGTATAGCCAAAGTTTTGTTTTCTTGTAGCTTGGAGTGTGTTCACGGTAGGGAAACTAAAGGTCTTGAAAGCTTCACGTGATGCTCATCTTGAAGATTTAAGTTTAAGTTAGAAATGCATCCTTAGCAAGAAGACCAGTGTCTTGTTCCTTGCTGAATTTCTTCTGAAAATGTAATAGTGAAGGGGGGGAAGTAAACTTACTCCAGGAATCTTCTTGGATAATTCTTCTTCTGGCAAGGAAGTATTAGGTGGCCTACGGTTGATTCACTTCAACTGACTCAAGTTTGCAGTGTGGATGGCAGAAAGGCCTTATATTTAATTCATTGCTAAGATTTGTTTGTTGGTTGGTTTTGCATATGTATGTTCGTGTGTGTATGATAACATCAATTCTAAAGCTCTTCCATGTGTTTTGGTCAAGATCACTCAGAATGAAATGTTTATTGTGTTACAGTGACTCAAATGAAAGGGTATCGGTGTGAGAACGAGAGTTTGTCGCAGTGCAGATGGAGCAGACGCCTTTGTCAGATACGAGAAAACTTTGTCAAGCGAGTGCGATCTTGAACCTGACAAAAATACTGTATAAGCTGTTATTTTCACAAGGGTTTAATTTTCGCAAATTTTGTGAAGCAGTGTTGGACCGCAAATTTAACAACACGCGAAAATGTTGCCATGCCCTAGGGTAATAGTGCTTTTATAATTGATACCGTCGCATGTGCCAGTTCACAAGAACATCTCGCAAAAACGCCTGTGATCTCCTCATCATTCGCGTAAATATCTGTATGTGAAAATTATAGCTTATACAGTAAGCACAATATGTGATGCCTGCAATGTGCACTGTACGACTTTTTATTTGAACCCCATCTTCAAAGAGTTTAGCAAGTTTGTTTGTGTTTTTGTTTATTTTTCTTGAAGCAAGACGTATGCCACCAAACCTATGATATCGTCATCAGGAAGAAGAGATGATTGTGTGAGGAAAAACTACACATTGCTATGAAAATGTCACGCAAAAAATGTGTGTGATGGAAGGGAAGGGATATTTTGTTCTGTCAGGATAACTGTTACATGTGCAATTCCTCACTATTTTTAAGTTGACTTTGATGAAGAGAGTAAAACCAAACGTGATATTAGAGATTTCATCAAAATGACATCGTCACATCAACAAATTTGAACAATGCAATTTGTGATTGCAAATGATACAATGGGTGAAAGCGTTTGAAAACTCTGCAATTTCATGACTTTGGTATCTTATGTCTAATTTTGATGAAATCTATCATCCTCTTCATCCGATTCTGGTAAATGATGTAAACTTGAATGTGGTGTGGAATAGCACTTTCTTGTTCGAAGAAAGGTTGGCACGAATCCCATTTACATAGACTGGTAGGCTTGGGAATATTGTAGGAAAGGTTGACACATGCATTGCTCCTGTGTGACACATCTGCGAAAAGAACTTTAACCCCAACTGCCCACCAAACGTCATTCCTACCACCAAACATTTTTTTCTCCACATCTTTATGTACAGTACACTTATAACAAATTATCAATTGACAACCTCCTGTCTTAGTCAGTTGTTGAGTTTTACCTCTGGTGTGCTTGCAAATGACTTGTGAAGCATTAGCCAGTAGTCTGACAGTGAAAAATGAGTGCAGATTTTTTGCTGCACAAGCTGAAATGGAGGGAATGAACTGTGCATTATGGTATGTGTGTAGCATTCATGGACATACCACTTTAATGTGAACTAGACAAATTCATACCGTCCCCTCTCTCCCACATCTGTTCCAAAGTTTAGATCTCTGCTCTCTGTTCAACCTTACCCAAAATAAAGATTGGACAGTGTTCTGAATGGCACCGCAGTAGTTTTATCTGTCGGGCATTCCCAACAGTCGTCTTCTGTGCAGCGACTGATTCTGGAAAATAAGGAATAAATAGTGTGAGCTGTTTCACTGATGAAGTGCCTGTAACCATGGAATATATGCATATGAATTCAGTGTGACTTGCTTGAAGTGATCATGTGTAAAACAGAACTTGTGCTGTGATCACGTGATCACTATGTCTTTGCACTCAAATTCTCTTATGTCGTTAAATGTATAAAGGTGGTGTATGTTTCCTGTATGTTCTACAAAAAAAAGCTAAATATTCTTAATAAAAAAAAACCTCTTCAGTGTACATTCTGTACTATTGTGTGCTTCTGGTTTGTAAGTGTTTTTTTACCGTACATGTTCATGCGTTTATTGGCTTGATTTGTTGGACTGGCAGCTCAATGTTTTCTGCCTTGTGTTCGATGTAGTGCCATGAATGCACAGCGGTTGGTGCGACGTACTGTTAGCATGGTTGGTCATGTAGTGATGTCAGTGGGAAGGGATGTTCTTAAGGCCCCTATCTCACTAGGAAGGCGACCATGGCGATCTGTGATGATTTAACAAATCTTGGCGCTATCGCCGTCCGTCTCCATTTTTGGCTTTCGAGGCGATTACGCTACGGTTTCTCCATGCTCAACTTGCGCTGTAGGCGATAGCACCATGATGACAATACAACTCTGCCACGTTGTTTCCAGGCCAACGAGACACGCTGCTTCTGCGATCGAAGACCGACTGTGTTGCGATATTTGTACGCTTATCAAGACCTCGCTACAACAGTGATACGATTGGAGCGACAGTGATATGTTTACGCCGGGCTCATGCTACGATCTCAAGCAATCGGGGTATAAAATGTGTTTCATGATTGAATTTCTTTGGGCAGATGTCAGTGTCAAATTAACATGGATATGCAGAATATGGTTCTACCCTTAGATCTTAGCATTCTAGAACACACCAGTTAGAACCTGATGTGAAATTGCTCTATTAGTTAAGTCATCCATTCAATTAAAAGGGTAAAACGTGTATAATATTAAAGAACCGGCTTATGAGCAAACTACAAATCGTATCCTACAATGAGACAATTTTATGAAGATATATTTGAAAAGATTACAACTTAATTACTTTCATTGTCTTGCAATGGTATATGACAAACGAACAATTTAATAAACAGAGCAGATTCGTACTGAGTGTACATGGAAAAATGAATCTTATACGTTTTCTCCATGTCGACCTCCCTGGTCTGTGCATCATTTTCTTTCGTTCATGGTTGGTTCCTGTTGAGTAATACTGTACTGTACAAGTGGTAATTTTCATGGGCGATGGGAGCCACTTTTATTGCGCTTGAGTTATGCTTTGCGCGATGCTACCCCATCAGAGCTATGACTGGCGCTTTTAATGCGCTCATGAGGCGATGGTGATACGCTCTAAAACCATGGTGATCGGTCGCGACCTCACTACGGAAGTTTTGGACATGTTCAAAACTTCCGCAGCGAGGTCGCTGACCATGGCAATGATGGCGATCCTCCGCGCTTCTGAACCGCTCAAGATAAGATGGAGAAGATTTAAAGCGATCAACCCACGATCCGCCGCGCTTTGTCGATTTTAGATGATCGTAGCGGAATCGCCGTCTAGTGAGATGGGGGTATAACCAGTGGAGGATGGTTGGATTTTGCTACAACATGCATTTCCCATTGACGCTTGCCCGAGTATACTTCGGACTCATCCTCAACGGGTTAAAGTTTGTGACATCACAAAGCAATCTCTCCACATTAGGTTCTACATACACACTTCTTCATGCACAAGTTGATTTCAAGCTTTGGGGGTATGGGAGCATTGTGAAAACTACTGAAGAAAGTGTAGACTACAATGATGCTGACGGCATATCAAAAGTGTATCATACAGTGCACTCCCATTGTAATGAAAATAGCTATAACAAAATGTCATTACAATGAAGTAAAAATTCAGGTCTCTGAATTATCAATTATACATATCTTTACATACTTTATTTATTTGTTCACTATGAAATTTCAATGTGCGGTAATGAAAGAAAACTATCTGTCTCAAGGACTGTGTTATACTTGTAGTGGAGTCACCTCTATTCATTTGAGAAGAAATGAAAACATCATCAGCTGATATGCAAGAGATGTAAAGTTTGCACACTTTTTTCTTTTTTGTTTGATACTGCAGAATGCCAAGGGAAACATCATTTGCAGCTGGCATGGCCTGGCAGGGAATGATAATTTACATACACTGCATGAGTGCAAAGTTGCGACAGTGCTACACTTTAAAGGGATGGTACAGTATTGGTGGAGATGAGAATTGAGCTTTTAACTTTTTGCGAGATACCCAGAAAACACTTATGAAATAATACAGAACATACCATTTTAAGGGGAATTCAAAGTTTATTTGATGAAAATCGGGTTTGGAATGACTGAAACATCCAAAAACAAAGTAAAACAAAGCGATGGTAATAATAGATGGGTCCCACACTTTATTAGAATCGCTCTGTTTTGGATATCTCAGCTATATCAAAACCAATTTCATCAAATAAATGTTGAATTCCTCATGGAATTACTGTACATGCTTTTTCATATTTCACAAGTTGTTTCTCATTATCTCGCAAAAAAAATGTTAAAAACCTGAAATTATGTCTCAACCAAAACTATACTATCCCTTGAAGTTAATGTTGCATGCAAACATGCATTTGAGACATTGACTGATGTACTGGTTGGGTGCAGAGTACAGGAGAATAATGTCACTTTTACTCTCCATGTTGAAATTGATGAATCCATTGCTTTCAGCACATTATGGACCTCTTTCATTAGCAGATGGAATTGCAACTATTCAAATAGTTCAGGTAGCCACCATCAGGGTCCAGGGGCAAGGTCCTTATAGGCAAAGTTGTGTCATAAAACTTCAAGACTCCTCTCAAGATCCACAAGTAGTACTGTAAAGTGATAGCGGCCCAGTACTGCGTATACTTATACACCATACATTTCGCGAGTCTAAATTTTTCGCGAATCAGGAATACCCGACAATTTCACGAGTGGTAGAAGTGTACACGCGTATGTCACATTCACATCGGGATAGGATTTAATATTTTTGCGTGTCTTTAATTTCGCAAATAGCACCTGACTCGCGAAATATTTGGTGTATACAGTAATCTGTGAAGAACAGACTTTATGTTGTAAACAGTAGTGGTGGTGACAACCTCAGTATTTAGTCATTGAAGGAACACTAGCAAGAGATGTTGGTTATGATTTTCTTGTAATGCCCATCAATCCCCCTGAAAAAAAAATCTAAAAATAATGTTATGCTTTTGATATACAGTAAAAAAGGTATAAAGCGTAATATTTTTTACATATATTTCAGCTATGCACAGCCAAAAAAATAATCTCTGTATAGTCTGATCTGGGTTATCCCGACATGGATTGGCACAAAGATTGTCTTTGCATTTCTCTGTTAGCTAGAAGGAACAAAGATAATTTCCACTCATATTCCATTACATTTCAACATTATTTGAAATATGAAACATACAAATATCATGTAAATCATCGAAGTATAAGTCAACCATGCCTTATGTAAATCTCCAGCACAACTTGCTCTAATGTGTTGTGCTCAAGTATTTCATTTCACTTATCCAAACATTTTTCTGATGGGTGTCAGTCTTGATGAGGCTGGGCTACCTGCAATTCACTTTCCAAAACTTGATAAAACATATTCATAATAATGCATATTAATTTTTGATAATTTGTTCATTTCATTTGTGTGTTTAATGCTAGATGTGGGCTATTTATGCTACTTTTAGTGGTACTATGTAGTTTTCATTTTTTTTTTAAAACAGCTTATTAAAGGTACAATGTATAAAAAAAATAACGAACTTTAACGAAATAACATTGCATAACATTAATAAGCAGCACTATAGGTACGATATATTCAGTATCCCAGACACATGCAAGAAAACTGGCTTAAAGAACAAGTTCGCCTTCATAGACATGTGGATTTAATGAATTCAGCAATATTAACAGAACACATCAGCATGAGTTTGAGGAAAATCGGAATATCCATTTAAAAGTTATGAATTTTTGAAGTTTCTGCTCAGTCACTGCTGGATGAGAAGACTACTACCGGTATCAGCTTATGGTGTCACATGTGTACAAGGATACAAAGAAAATATAAAGAGAATTCAACAAATTTTTATTGTTTTTTGCGTAATGAAAGAACACTTGACTCCTCTCTTTCAGAAGGCAGGGAGGGGGGGATAATATTGGCCTTAACATATGTTTGTGACGAGTCAAGGAAATGTGCACTTTTTTCAACAAGTAAATTTTTTTTTGCGAAATTAAAGACACGCGAAAATATTGATTCTGATCCCGATGTGAATGTGAAGTACATGTACGCGTGTATACCTCTCCGTTCAGTACAGGGCTCAACGATCGCGAATTTAACCACTCGCGAAATCGTCGGGTATTCCCGATTCGCGAAAATTTAGACTCGCGAAAGTATATGGCGTATACAGTATATAAAGGTGAACCTGTCCCTTAATTGAAGAGTACCAAACTGTCCTCTAGTGAGGCTAACAGAGCATTGGTGTGTTACATCATGCTCTCCCCCTCTATTGTGAGGTAATTACACGCTTAGTGTTTAGATCAAGGGCATAAAACAAGAGGTGTGAGAGAGTCATGCACACGCAATCACGCACAGAGACGATCCCTCTTTCATTTGTCTGTTCTGGTATAGCGGAACAAATGCCAGTACCACTTGCTGGCAGACTGGTGAAAATTTGTACCGGTCAGTGACAATTAAGGTCCCTCACAGAAGATTGTCACAGGCAAGCTGGAACATGTTGGTACATGTATTAACAACACAAATAACAGCCTTTTGTGACTGGCTAAACATGTTACTCACAAACAGACATCGATCATGCGTACCCCTGTTGAGAGTCGATCGTACTCCTAGGAAAGTACAGTACCGTAACATCCAAAATACCACAGCCCGCCAGGGGGACAGTCTCAGGAGCCTTTGTTGTTTCTCGTTTACATATAAATGATCTGCTGATGATGGTAAATTATAGTCGAAGGACTGGCCCTTTGCAGATGACTGCTTATCTCAGGAGATAGGAAATGAACAAGACGCCCAAGATCTTCAGGAAAACATTGACTAGCTATTTTGTGTGTTTGTGGGTATGTCTTTATAGAAAAAGTCAGTGTCTCATCACTCTATAACTTGGTCTTGAAATTAGCAAGTCTCACTTTGTCTGATCACCATATGTATACCCAAGATCACAACAAATGCCGGACATCGGAGAAACATACATTCATGCAGTCAACTAGTGAAAGCCACAGCCTGTAAAACATTTTTGTGTCAAATAGCAGGCCTACAATCTTACGCTGCACTGTACTTTTTGAATCTATTTTCTGATTTTCCTCAAACACCAATGGATGTGTTCTGCTACGAAAATCCAGTGCATTGCTGGCATTACCGGTGCTTTCATTCAATCCATAATGTACTCATATGTACACGTTTCGCAGTGCATTAATTAACTTTCTGCAAACCCTGCAATTATGTCAAGTGGATTCAAAGAATACTGAGTATTCCATTCTTCGTCAATGGAATCAAATTGTGGATAACAAATACCATTTATCTTTACATCAATTGCATACTCCTATACACTCTGATGCTTTTTCTTCACCAAACATAAAACACAAACTATATACAGCAATATCCTTTTCGTTACTACTTTCTTTTTACCGACACACAATCCCTTTTTGATTATATCCATTCATTTTTATACAATTTATTTTGTCTATATCGATAACAGAACCTCTATTCTCATGTTCATTCTATCTGGACTTGATTATATAGATATCAATTGATTGAAGTTTAGGCCTATTCCTATCAAAAACAAAACAAAACAAAACAAAACAAAAACAGTCCACCCCTAACCCCCCTCAAATCATCCCTCCCACCTTACCCCACCCCTCTTCAAAAACAAACAAACAAAAAACAACAACAACAACAGCAGCAAAATACTCGGGGACAACTTAACATATGTGTGTACTGATATACATGTACTCATATTTCAGTTCAAGTGCGTCGAAAGGTATTTCCTGGTAGATGTGTAAATCAAAACAAAATGTCAAAACCTTTTCCAGTTTTCCTACTTCTCCAAATGTATTGGAAGCATATTGCATGTAATTGCTAAATTTTCTTCTTCTAACTTATCTTGTTCTACAAAATATACTCCATTGTTGGTATGTTATTTTTCCTTCCCCAAAAAAGTAATTTCTTCACCAAAATTATAATGTGATTAACTAATTGAGCTTTTTCTTTGTCTGGTAAATCAATAAGGTACCAATTAAAAGAATCTCTTTCTAACTCAACTTGCAAATAAACATAACCAAAATAATGACTACACTTTTCCCAAACTTTCCTAGAAAAATCACATGTATGATCAAAATGTTTACACATCTCTTCCTCTTTATGACAAAAAGAATATGAATTATCATTTACAAACTTAAACTTATTACCCCCCCCCCCCCCTGGATCGCCATTTCAACACTCAAACAACTTCCTTTCTTACTTGATGATAAATAGGCCTACCCCTGAATTTCCTTGTTTTCACCCATGTTTCCAACAAATTTCTATAAAACTCTGAGAAAAACATATTCAAAAATACATTCAATAATTACAAAAGCATATAAAATGACCTCGTAAAAACTAAAAATAAAGTTTCCATTTCATTTCTTGTTTACTATATGAAATAACACTTTAACCCATATTAATCTTTGAGCAATTGTCAATGATATATAATTCATCAATTTTACTGCCCCTGTTTATAGTCTAATACATTGTACCAAAACAGCTTATTCTTCGGCTTTCCTTGCCAAACAAATCCCCAAACAACAATTTTCAATTCATTGCGAACCCATTCTGGCAAAGGGGCAAGCAGAGACCTGCAATATGATTATATAATGAAACTTTAATAGAGTAAATGAAAATATTCATTAACAAAATTTCCCAAACTAATGTCAAATCACGTTGCTTCCACCATATTTGCAATTTCTCCATAATTCAATTTTTCTTTCACATATAGATCCAAAGTAAAATACGTTGTATACTCCTATATGAATCTTCAATTCCCTTTACTCACGAGGGCTTGATCCGATATTATGTACCTCATATATATAGATTCCTCTCATCTGATTGGTCATGAAAATAGCTGTGCCCCATTTTTGATCAAAATGACGTCATGATTTACTGTGCTCGGGGCATAGAATCACCTGTGCCCTGTAAATAGGTTTGGCGACAGTCGCAACCCCGTACACATAATAGATCACTCATAATAATGTATGCACCAATGATACGACCGCCGCGCTGTCGATAGGATGATTACGAGTGCTGTACAAGAGACTAGAATCTATATTTTCAGTATCTAAATTTCAGAATCTACATTTTCGGTATATAAAACAAATAATGACAGCTTGATATTCGGAGCACAGTAAAAATTATGTAGGCCCTCGGTGATGTGAAAACCATAACTATGCCCATAGCTTCGCTTCGGGCATAGTTATGGTTTTCACATCACCTTGGGCCCATAATTTTAACTGTGCCCCTTGTTGTTGTTGTTGGTGGTGTTTATTGGCGCTTTTCAATCAATCTGATTATCTGCGCCACGTCTTCTCCATGCTATAGTAGGAGTCCACGAAAGAGTCTATGAGCTCAGTTCAGTCAGGGAGGTGAGCTCACCTCCCTGGTTCAGTTGGTCACGTCACACTCACTCTGTTCTAGGTTTCGGCTTACCTGTCAAGTGGCAGTGTGTGAGATCAATTTCCCTCCACCATTAATAATGCAGTATGCGCAGTGCATCTATATAGGCCTACAAATAGGCCCTACATATAAATATACTCTAGTGTGTGTGTGTGTGTATTTATAACAAAACGTATGAGCACACAAGGTGTGCGTATTGCTAGTAAATACTGCACTAACAATATCAATAATCGATCTTTATAAACGCTTTGTATTTTTTAGATACACACACAAAGCCCTAAAATTATCTTCTATACTATACCTTCATTATATTTCTAATATTCAATGCATTTATTTTCAGCATTTTTTGCATCAATTTTCTTTCATTTTTATACCGTTTACATTCCAATGAATAATGTTCTATTGTTTCTAACACTTGACATGATTCACATAATCCATTTTCGTGACAATTGATATCATATAAAAGATAATAATTCAACCTTCTCCCAGACGAATTTGATGTACTCACTTCTTCCTTTCTACTCATCCCTTGTAACTGTATTCCCTTAGATATCTGCGACTGTATTCCAAAGAAATCTCTTCCTCTCTCTGATGTTTCCCATTCTGTTTGCCAAATATTTCTATAGTACGACACCATATATTTGGTAAGACAGTTCTTGTCTCGTATGAGCAATATCAACATCTATATTTTCTTAAGACCCCCTTTATATAAAAGACCCCCTTTTTTGCTCATAGCAGTCATTCTTTGTATGCTAGTACGGGAGTAGTGGACCCGAGCGCGATCCAGCGGGGAATCCCCGCGGTGTTGCAATACCAGTACACAATGTACTTGGTACGCACAGTCCAGTCGCTGTACATGGTACGTCGCGACAGTAAACAGCGTCTGGGGCTATTGGTATGCGAGATGTGCGCGCGCTTGTGTGCTCTCCCGCGCGCCACGGGCGGAAGAGATACCAATGGTTGTGGTTCTAATTAAATTTTCTCGCACGGTGCGGTGGTAGTTCGTCACCCCACAAGAATTCTACAGGTGTGTTTCAAACTCTCTTCTATAATCTACACAAGCCTATAAACCTACTCCTGATCCTGGTGTGTTCGGCAGTGGAAATTGTAAGCCTTCACTTCAGATAAGGTCCTCCGGAATTTATCCTCATCTGACTCTCGAGTATCCCCCATGCGGCTAGAGATCATGCATAACATACATGTAGACTATTTGACATTTGTAAAATTCACCTAAGTTGGATATTTCTAGTGAGTGGTCTACGACAGGCAACCCAAGAACTGCAGCAAACGTTCAGTTTCAACTCGGTTTCCCCGTCTCACCTCCGGCGACTCCGCCTTCCTGCAGCTGCCCTGATCAGTGTGAGTGATTGCAGAGAGTTTTCATGAGGTAGCCAATCGGCATCTTAAAGGACAAGTTCACCTTCATAAACATATGGATTGAGAAAATGCAACAATATTAGTAGAACACATCAGTGAAAGTTTGAGAAAAATTGGACAACCGATGCAAAAGTTATGAATTTTTTAAATTTTTGTGTTGGAACCGCTGGATGAGGAGACTACTACAGCTTTTGAGTCATATGCGTACAACAGTATATTTTAAATTACTATAAAGAAAATGTAAAAGAAAATTCAACATATTTTCACTTTTTTCGCATAATAAAAGAGCACTTGACTTGCCTCTTTCTAAAGGCAGGGGGAATAATATTACCCATAACATTTGTCGGTAACGAGTCAGGGGAATGTGTACCTTTTTCAAAAGATGGAATTTTGTGAAATTCTCTTTATATTTTCCTTGTTGTACGCATGTGACATCTAAGTTATTCATACACTGCAGTAGTCTTCTCATCCAGCGGGTACTGTACAAAAACTTCAAAAATTCATAACTTTTGAACGGATTGTCTGATTTTCCTCAAACTTTCAATGATGTGTTCTACTATTGCTACATTCTCTCAATCCTTATGTTTATGAAGGTGAACTTGTCCTTTAAGTAATTGTTCTCTAACTATCGATGGAGAGGTATAATTCTACAGCAGCTTTGAATCTAGATGATCCCCAGGACCTGTGGATGGTCATCGATGGTGTGATCAACGTCAAAGCGCGCGTCTGGTCAAATCTGGAGTACGATTGAGTATTGGTAACTATACACAGCACAGCCCAGTCGCTGTACTATACAGCGTCTGGTCTATCTGGGGACTGTGCATGCTGCGAAAGAAAGCTGGGCAAGCAGTATAAACTGGTCGAGAATTTTGGGTCGACATGGCCCATGCCATGATGCCACTAACCCATTTGTCTTTTTTTGCTACTGAGTGTACTGCCGTGCAGACTGTAAACTTACTGCCACTGAGCACTGTTTCGATCTGTCTGTCGGACCAATAAATAAAATATCCAGTTTTTCTATTTTTGAGTGGTCCATTCCTAAAAAGAGTTCACTCTGTTTGCAACAGTGATTTTTATGAGTCTATACCTTTCAACGTTGGACCTGTGCCAGTGAGTGTGCGTGCAGTGTTGCATTATCATATTCATAATTCCTCTGCTGTAAACGACATGTCACAAAGTGTAGACTTCAAACTCTTGTCTGTCTGGGGGAGTTTTTTATACATGCCTCTGCCAAGAAGTGTCGCCAGCAGAGGCATTTAAGTTTATGTTTGTTTTGTTTAAGTTTGTGGACAGCGTAACTAAAAACACATTTGAGGTATCCTATGAAACTTGGTATGTCTGTATGAGTAGGCAAAGCTGAAGTTGTGCCCACCAGCTTTTATTTGGGTGCACATGCTCAAGGTCAAATGTCAAAGTTACTATTTCCTCAATACACTCTTACAGACATTTTTGCATGATGTTGTTTTTGCAAATTGCCACCAAGGCTATCAAGTGCATTGATACCCTAGTGCATGTAAAATTAGTGCAAGCTAGAGATGCACTCTGAGAGTGCAGACCTCCACCAAGCAGCTAATTTCTGCCATGCTGAAAATCACCAGATTTCTCAATATAGAAGTCTTTTTGTGGCGTTATCAACTTCCAGCTGCTCGGAGGACCTCGCCCTAGCAGAAACTAGAGTACACACTTTAGTGCACGTATGAAAACCTAAAGAATGTGCAGCTTGAACTCCCATTGACCCTGCCTGCCAAAATATTGAAAATCCTTCAAAAATCTGTACAAATTTCCAGATTGCCAGCAAAATTGAATCATCTGTTCCTTGTGTTATTCTCCAGCTTTCCTGCAAGTTTCATCCAAATCTGTTAACAATTTTTGGAGTTATTTTGCACACAGACAAACAAACAAATCAATGGTTATGAAAACATAGCATCCTCCCTTGGTGGAGGTACCAGTAATTAAACAGTCACAAAAATAACAACTTGTACAGTAATGTAATGACCATTTCAAAATTTTCTTGACTTTTGATGAATGACAGACACTTCGGCTTTGGGAGAAACTAACCCTCCATTTTTTTTTCCCCACAATCATGGGAGCCTTAACCTGTTGAAAACCAGTTCTGAGTATTATACCTGGGCAGGTGTCCAAGGGAAATGCATGTTACAACAAAATCAGCTCGTCCCCAACGGGTTTTTAAAATCATAAAGGAATTTTGCTGCAGGATTGGGAAGTGTTATACTGGGATCATCAAACTGGAACTTTGGAGGTTTGCTGCATAAATGGAGAAAATGGAGAAAAACCTTGAAAAGAAAATATAATCCCACTGATGACCCTATTGTAGAAATGTATTCAGTGAGGTTCAGGAACCACAGAAAAGCACTGGTATGTTCCTGCAGTGCTGAAGAAATATCTCAATTATATTATCATCTTAACCTGTTGAAGAAGAGTCTTGAGTATACTCGGGCAGGTGTCTATGGGAAATGTGTGTTGTAGCAAAATCAGTCCGTCCTCAATGGGTTAATGCACTTTCATGTTTTTTGTTTTGTTTTGTTTTTTTCATGCCACTAGACTTATCATGGATGCAGAGGTTCTACTGTACCTGTGGACTGCATTGGTTGCCCTCTTGGGCAGTGAAGGACTCCCTCTGAATGTAAGTATAAAAGCAATAACATCAACATCATTTTATTAATCTTGCCATGATATACACATATCACACAGGCCCCTCCTAATCCCTTTTCTGTCAAAATGTTGCTTGTATATATTTATACAGTAAACATCATTCATGAATGTAAATCAACAGACATACGACCAGAGAAAATTTGTCAACTTCCATACATTTAGTGTACCTTCTAGTTGTTCTGGGCATGCATTCAGTTTTAGGATATTTGGACCTTTAAAATAGACAGAAAGACAAGTTCAGCCACAAGTCTCATGTCGTCATAGGTTGAAACATGATGATCAGCTACATGGACATTCTCTCTCCTTATCTTGGTCACACTAATGGGTTGACTTGGTGCATTTTCCAATTTAACATGAAAACTGGAGAACTGAGAGGTCAATGAGCTTGAAATGTACCATTCTAAATGGATCTGAAGTGATAGCAATACATCTACACTGAACTCCCATGCATTTAGGGGCAACAATTGACAATGTAAATCAAACATGGCAAACAATTTGTTCTTATTTGCTCAAAATTGTGAAAGTTTCTTTTGCATTCCCACTTTGTTTCTTCACATTCAACCAGCATTGAGATGGTATCAGAGGGACAAAGACAATTGCACATATAAGGGACTTGATATTGCAACAGATCTATGGATGAACTATTGATATTATGTGGATGCATGTCTCTTCTAGATGCACATAAAGTAATATGCACAGTGCATTAATTCAGATCAAACATGAAACAGTTACATTGCTGGTTGGCTGTTTATTCACTGTACTTCGTAGTTAGCTCAGGTAATTCAAACATGGCAGACCATGGAGCTACAATTGTAAATCATAATGTGATGTTGACTGTCTTCTGCAATGAGAAAAGAATAGTCATTTTTTTTTTTTTTTTTTTTTTTTTGGGGGGGGGGGATATGACACCACTTTATTCTCAAGAGAGGGCATGAAATTAGGAATGACTGGTTAATGAGAGGTAACCATTTCTGTGACCTAATTTTTCTTGGTGCACACAGCAGGCAAATTTAATTGGTATCATGCTCCATAGTTTCGTTGTCATTAGAACGAGACTAGTGAAATCAGAGCTGTTCATAATATGGGTCTGTCCCTGTGCATGTTCAGCAGCATGTACAGTATACAATGGGACTTCTCAAGAACTTGTTTTTTTCTCTTTTATGATTCTTACCACTCTGCAGCCATCAAATATGGACAGGATGTGGTATGATTACAGTTTGTGCATGATTTTTTCCCCCTTTTTAATCATGCCTGCACATGATTAGCATGCACATATGATTTATCATTTCTTTCTTTTTCAGATGAACAAAGAATTACATGCGAAAATAGATTCTGGGTACCTTTGAAAGATTCGAAAGTTTGTGTAATCGCTATATTCCAGAAATTTGTCTATCTTTGTTTTGATTGGTTGGTTGGCATATATATGGTGTACCAATATCCCCTCCATTATAAGAAGTATGTGGTAGTGTTGCATTGTGATGTATGCATGGTACCAAGTACCTTTTGTGTATAAAGTGTAAAGTTATGTGTGCATGTGTATCCCAAGCACATGCATGAATTGTTTTGGTGTTTTGGTACAGATAAACAACAATTAATGCTGCTCCCTTTTATTTCTCCTCAGTTCAGTCAGCAAACGTCATAATTTTGTGTTTTGTGTTTTGTTTTTGTTTTTCCTTTTTCTATCGCATCATCTCAGAATGCATGAAATGACATAGATGATAGTATTCGGTCTGCTTACCTGGTTTAATGTGGCTTTTTAGTTTGGCTGCACTATGCCCATTGAGAAGATAACTAGTACGTCTTACTAGATGTGTAGAATGACTATGCATGCAAATCAGCTATTCTGAGATAATTTGCACCAAGTAATGCGCAGATTTTTAATCTCTTGATTTGTTGATTTACATATTTCTCAAGTTTTCCTTGAGGGTTTTGTGCGTTCGTTCAACATGAAATTATTGATTGTAGATAATTCCACCAAACAAACAAAAAAATGCAATGATGTTAAGGTATGATATCAGTCTCATGTATCACCTCAATGATTCCTTTCTAGATCTTCCCATCCTCATTCTTATGGCTTACACGTCCCATAGAAATTTACAATCTCATACTGTCTTTTGTGCGGCTACATTAACTATTCCATGCACAAGTTCATCGCTGCACCACAGTTAACACTGACAGTCTTCTGGTCACTTCTAAAACACAACTTCTTTCCACAGAGAAGCCATGTATCATACAAGCTGCCTCCAATGTTTTCATCTTTGATTTGCTCTCTTCTCCCAATTCCACCTCATCTGCCATCCGCTTCTCACTTTCTACTTCTGACTTCATTCTGCTATCTGGAAAAGCGACCTTCCTTTTGCACGTTTGTTTCCATCCATGATCCTCTTCTTAGGTCTTCCTATAGGTTTTCCAAAATGATGATGATGATCCACAGCATTTGTATAGCACCAAATATCTGCTGTACATAGAAACATTCAAAGGCGCAGACTCCTAGAGGGTTAGAAATCGAATGCCTGGTGAAAAATAAGTACTGAAAGAGAGTGCAAATGTCTTGTCCCTACCAAAGCCCAACAAAGAACCGAAGAGAAAGCAGATCTTGGGCTCCGTTGGTCAGCTACCGGTATACCATTTAATGACTGTCAACCAATAAATTGCCTCAACTCAGCTCTAGTTTATAGTCCACTGCTTCATTTTTGCATCTCCGTGTCAAGCACCCCCAGCAACAGCATCTTTTTTGCACACTCTCTTTTTTATTTTAATTGATTAAATATACATGGAGTAGAAAATATCGCAATTGATTTCTGTGCTTTCATGAATAGTTGTTATTGCAGAAATTCAGATGTGTACTTCTGTTATTAAGGCTGTCACTGGGATAGCTTCCTAATTATTGATGTGCTTTGAATCATTGTTGTAAACTGTGTATCTATAATGTCTCTGTTAGCAGTTGTGTAATCTTGACGTATTGCTAGCTTACACAGTGTTTACAGGTGGTTAAAAACAGATAAGCCTAATAAATGAGTTTACAGTAAGGTGGAATTCATGTCTGTAATTTAGAGTACTTGTGAGTGCTCACATACACAATTTAGAAAAAGTGTAAAGGGGAAACCTTTACAATTTTGAGAAAGAAACAGACTAAAAACATGGACTGAATGCCTATCTACGTGTGAGTGACCCTTTTCTTCTCTGAAAAATTGGACAATGTGTCTCGGTTCAACAGGCTTAATTGCAAACAAACAGCCAACTTCAACCTGGTACCTAAGTTATTATTACCAAAAATCCAAACATTATATGGCACTGTAACAATACAGATAAATATGTGTACAGGGAAACTTTAAGATCCAGGTTTTTAGCTGACCCTGATTTTTAAGAAGAGGGGTATATCTGAGGGTCTCAATTCAGGAAAAACAAATCCTGAGAAATCATTGAAATAGGGAGTCATTATATAGTATTGTTGCCTGTTAAAATATTCTTAACTAGGGATATACCGTAGTTTTCAAATCATTCCTGAGCAGTCCTGAAAAAGGGTTTTCAATAGGGTTTCTTTCACACCCCCCCCCCCCTCCTGAAAAAGTCTCAAATAGGGGTAGTGCAGCTTCTTGGTGTTTTTTCCTGAGTCTCCCGACTGTTTACTGGGCATGTTTTGCTGCAAGGCATGCTGGGCTGGCCTTCTTTTCACAGGACATTTCGCTACATGTGCTGCTCGTATGTCATGCTGCTTGTATGTATGATAGCAGGGTTAACCGGTTAAAAAGCTTGTGATAGGAGGGAAATTTGATGGCTTCTCTTCCAAAATCCTATAATAGGGGGTCAAAATTCTAGCCCACTTCCATGGTTAAAAGGGATATCTCTAAGAATCTGGAGCAAGTACATGAGAATCTGGAACAACGCTAGTGTATGATTGTTTGCCTGAGTTGGGGGGGGGGGGGGGGGTGATTTACAAATTGTAACTTGGTTTTGGCAGAAATAATGATCAACCATAAATAAATCAAGAACTGTGAGATTAACCTCCTTCTCCGATCACTATACAGTCTTTCATATATGATTTTATGAGACTATAACATCACTTCAATTGGGCTGTATTCCTCCAGTATAGATTATTATTGAAAGAGAAAGATCGTTACCATCTAAGGGCCAGTTGAATGGAAGGGAGACATGGATCCGATTACATTGTGTGTGCTACACTTGTACAATGTTGTATCAGGGGCTAAATGCAGTAGGCCCTACATACTATAAATGTGACAACATGAATAGTGAAACTTCCATTCTGCAGAAATTGTATGAGTGCGGCAGAGTGTATGTGCACAAAAGGCAAGTCAATAGCATGAATGTGAATTTAGTTGGCTCAGTGCATTCACGAGAAAGAAATGTCATCAACAGTGGCGATAACCTTTGTACACTAGGAGATGCAGTGTACGTATAGTTGTATTCAGATAGGCGTCTATATGAATGGCATGTTACACCACTCAACTGCTAAGAGTAGTATTATGTTTCTCATGTTTGTTAGGATGTGTATGGATGTGTGGACATGTATTTATATATCATGCTCGCCTGTTGCTTTCCTGCAGACATTATTTCCATTGAGTGACAGCAAATATTTCTTTATTCCCAAGAATAAGAAGAAGCTGTGAATATCCATATATGTTGTAGGTTTGAGAAACTGAAAAAGAGTGTTACACCTACTGAAAGAAGGCAGCATAATGTTTGTCATGTTTTCCATAATTTCATCATGTAATACTGCATGAGGATGTTAAAACACTCAACCCCTTATGTATTTCCAGAAGCAACTGCAAAAGCACACACTGTCAAAGTGGAAATTTTGGTGCATTTTGTGTAACGAGAAACTAGCACAAAAAGAAAGGCAAGCAAATATTTTTGCATGCCATATGTTCCTGTTCTTATTGTCGTCATTCTTCATTAAAAGCATGTGAAACTCTTCTTACTGGGCCAAGCACGAAAAGTTATTTGCGCAAAAATATCCACTTTTACACCTGATTTATACTGTTTGTGAAAATTTATTTGAAACATGTTAGGAATCCAATGTATGTTCAGTGATTGATAGTTCCTATGAAATACAAGGTAGGACAATAGTGTTTCAGTTCCTCTGGAAAATCAAGTGACCTTAAATTATATTTTGAATGTGAAAGCATTTCAAAACCCTCTTTCGATGCATGTTAGCATTATAAATGTATATTGTTTTTGTTCTAATTTTCCATGGAATGTGTATTGATTTTCCTGTAGGATACAGCCAATAGTCAGTCAAGTGCTTTCCTAGAAATCCTACCTCGGTCAAGAAGAGCAGTGGAAGTAAGTGTCTGTGTAGTTAAACCTGTCTTAATGACCATCATGCTATAGTGGCCACTTTTAAACTCTGTCCCTCAGACAGTGATTCTTATCCTCAAGGATAAGTTTTATGGGGCACCAAGTGTCGCATGGTATATTTCGTTACAAAATGGCCATTTCGTCTTGAAATCAATCTTTTCATCAAAAAATAATCATTGCATTAAGGAAATCAACCATAGATGCAACAGTTGGCGCCTGTAGCTAGAACTTGTTCTCGAGATTAGCTATCCTCGAGGTTTAGGATCACCACCTGAATGTAACTAATTTTTGTGTCAAAGACATTGTACCACAATTATTATAATGACTGCCTTTGTAACAAGGTAACCACTTTATTTTCCTCCTTGTGCATAAAGCAGCCACAGCCTCTGTGCGTGTGTGTTTTGTTGTTGTTTTTATCAGCCAATTCATTCATTAAGAGTTGAAGAAACTAAGTGATAACTGTTCATGCAATCATATTCCAAAATATGTCCTTTGTTTACAGTGATGTGTACAGAGTAAAATATACACTGTGTGTATGGTGTATATCTCACTCTGATAATACATAACTACATTCTGAAAATAAATGACCATCTGTCTATAAAGGCTGTGTTTTCTTCTCTTTTTTTTAGTGGCTGTCATACACAGGTGGAATTGTATTTCATGAAAGAAGGATTCAAAATTAGAAAATGCTTCAGTTAATTTGTCTGCACTTGGTTACTATCACTATTACTGTTTTTGTAAAAGCATATGAAGCAATAATATCCCATGCTTAGCTATTTGAAGTCTTAACTTAAACAGTTTTATTTGTCTGATAATACTTATTTTTAGGTAACTTTAATATGGTGTGGAATTTTGCTGCCGTCTTCCACACTCAATTACTTGTAGACTATTAAAAAGAACATTGAGACATGGGACAGTGGACAAAATGAAATAGCAGAGCACTAGCACTCTTTATAGTCAATACTGAGTCTAGATTGTATTTTTTGTGTCTGTGTTTGTGCATGTTTTTGATTTTCTGCTCATAATTTGTATTCCTTCAGGCTTGGGAATGTGAATTCGAGGATGATGTGCAGGCTTATGATGAGGAATGTGACAATGGTGCCACCGACCTCTTCCCATGCAGCCCTGGGCAGCTTAAGATAGCAGAATGCATTGGTGCAGACGGGGACACATCGCAAATGTGAGTACAGTGCACTCCCGTTACAACGAACACGGTTATAACGAAATTTCGTTATAACGAAGTAATTCTTCTGGTCCCAAAATTATCACCATTAAAGTCTATGGTACAAAATTCGCTTATAACGAACACGGTTATAGCGAAATTTCCGTTATAACGAAGTCTTTTCCGAGAGCCACAGACAAAGAAAAACAAAAGAAATGTGCTCCGTTATAACGAAATGCGAATTGCTTTCGAAAATACGTAGCGGAACAAGCATTTATAGTGTCTCTGCATGGGTGAACGCTTCACACCACTGTGTATTCGCTCCATGTGTCACGCACAGCTTCTGAGGGGAACTTGCGTTTATTATTGTAATACAGTTATCCCATCACATTTCACATAGCTGTCCAGTGTATGATGAGTCTTCAGCAAACAGGACGTGGTTTCCTTGTTTTCGTTATATATTGTATTTGTTCGGTTATAACGAAATTTCGTTATAACGAAAGAAAACTGCCGGTCCCGAGCATTTCGTTATAACGGGAGTGCACTGTATTGTCTTTTAAGTTCTGCTCAAACTTGGCCCTCGCACCCACAACCGTTATGGTGACCGTGCTTTATCTGTTTGTGCCCCCCTTTGGAACAACCTCCCTACTTATATTCAGTCCTCCGCCTCAGTTGACATATTAAAAGAGAAACTTAAAATCCATTTATTTTTAGAGCAGAACTGATGATTATGTATACTTTGTAGTAGATTATTTGTATTCTAAGCTGATTTATATGTTTGTTTGTTGTGATAATTGTAAAGCGCTTCGAAACATATTTTTTATATTATTATTATTATTATTTCCCCATCTTTACATGATAATTCAGTGATAGTGTCCACTGCCAATCATGATCCAGTCATTCTTGCTGTTACTTTGATGGTTGTAAAAACTTTGAGTGATGACAAATGTCATAAAATTAGGAAAGAACCAGAAAGGATCAATACCAGAAGCTTGCACCAACATATTTCTGGACGATTCAATTCAGTTACAAAACTATATGCATCATGTCATTGTGATCTGCACATTCTGACATTTTGTTAGAAACAACTGTAGCATTGTTGGCCAGGTGTACTTCAGCCAGCCTTGATGATTAGTAATCACAGAGATTAAAGTAAATACCTTTCAATTACTACACATATTCACTTGCATCAGGTAAGTTTTTTTATGGGCACAGATCCCAGATATGTGTTTTGATATTTATTCCATCTATGAAAGTTGTTTCAAGCCAGCTGCATGTCTTGATTGATGATGTAGTTATAAAGAACTGTTAGAATAACTGATGTTTTGTATAGTGCTCTCTGTGTTAACAAAGAGATAATCTTTATTGTTTTTAATTCTATTCATTGTTGTTGTTGTTTTCTCTAATGCATCTCCAGATGTGACCCATGCCCCCAGAAATATTTCCAGAGCAAATTCAACAGATGTACCGTCTGTCACGAATGCTCAGAGTGTGGTGCCAATGAGAGAATTAAACATGACTGTACCGATGAGACGGACACAGTGTGTGAAAGCATTCTCCCGTTGACACCAACCACCAAGTCACCTGATGTCAGCTCCACTACTCTCACCTCCTTTCATCCTCCATCCTCTCATCCACCGACCTCATCTCCCAGCCCCACTGCAACATCACCTGTTTCCATGACAACCGAGAAGGTGGCGATCGTGCCAAGCACTGATGGGGCAGTAGTGTCAGACAATCCGACTGAAAACATAACCAGTAGTGGGCCCAGGCATGTGAAAAACAAAGGTATGCATACACGTGCAGGATTTTATCCCAGTGTAGTTGTTGCAGCTACTGCTTTAAAGGGACTGGGGATGAGTGTTCGGTTGTGCAAAACATGCGAAAGAGAAGGTGCTTTGGGTATAAAATGAAAGGTAGATATGTAACTTAACATGTGTGAAAATATCTTGGAAATCGGAATCTTCTCAAATGTTTTAAAAAGCGAAAAACAAAACATACTTTTCTGGAAAAAGACCCTTCGATACGATGGCGATACGTATTTGAATTGCGGAATACTGCTTGTTGACTGCGAACATCAAGCCAACTTACAGCGAAATCAAGCCAACATGCCGAGTGAGCTGCGGAACTACTAGTAGTTATACGTAGAGCAATTGTGGCTAGCTCTACGGCTGGCTGTGCCTATGGGCGCGGCGAGCGCTGGCCGCACTTCACTTGCCATAACTCGCATCATCATACACAGTGTCCAGTGCTAGTGCTTCTAAGCTCGAGCTGCTGTACGATCTTGCGTGTTTTCATTTGATGAGAGCGCTAACCTAAAATCAAAGGACTCCTCCTTTTCTGATTCACATGTCCTTCTTCCAAGATATTATGAGAGCTAGTTCTATCGTCGGAAGACTCGGTAGGCTACGTATCCTAAAAGCCATCAAACTCCATTTATTACAGGATTCTTCGTTGAGAAGTACCGAAAGCGGGATAGGTGAATGCGGTACAGTAATACGTAGCCCGACCAGACGCCGGGCGGGCTATATGTACAGCGACTGGGCTGTGCGTATACGTACATAGAAACTTTTCCGGGTAAGGACGGACACAGCCGGCCCAGCGCTAGGTCGGTACCATGTACGCAGTAACTGCCGTGCTTCGCACGGCGTCTGGTCGGGCTACGTAGAAAAAAAAAATCAACGAAATCTCAATTTACAATAATTTACAATTCATGTAATTATTACATGAAACACAAACGGGTTGTGTTATTACATGTACATGCAATTCAATGCAATCTTCATGGCAAACCCATTTTTTTTTTTCTTCAAAGATTTGAAACACAAGTACCGAGTAGGCCAGAGAATTCGAAGTATCCGGTACAATGTTATATCTAAACTTGCATTGGAACTAACCAATAGTTCATTTTTATTACCGATACAACTTGTCATGTATTCGTAATTTCATGTGACTTTAATAGTTGTAACATTTATTGTGGATGATTTTCTTCACAATTGACACATGCACATACTAGGTTAGAAAGTTGGTCATTGGTATGGCTTAGGCCTACCTATTTTCTGTATAAATAGGGTTAATTGGAATTATTTCACAGATACACACAAAAATGTTGGGGATCAGATCATTTTCAGTCTTCTAGACTGAATAATGTGATACCTGTAATAGCCTAATAACCAATCCAACAATTTCTGAGGCTATCTTATACATTTTCCTATTTATCATACACATTGTACAATGCAACCATGCATGATGCAATGTCTTGTTCACCTATACAAGGAGAAAATCAAGACACAAGGAATAATCTGTTCAAGTCAATTATTTCCACATAGGTCAACAACATTCACTCAGTTTTTATCTAGAACCCTGATTAGGTTTCTATCATCCAAACACATTTTTTTCTCATTGGTAAATTGATGCTTAACAATTAGGCCTGTATACACAGGTAATATCTTGTTGTGATATTTCAGTGAATTTAAATCTAACACATTACTTATGTAGGGCTAGGGTTCACTTAGCTCTCTAGCACTCATCACACTAAAAGCAAACTAGGACAGCACACATGTGTTACTTGGAAGGAGTCCCCTGGCTAACTAACTTGTAGCCAGTTTATTCTTCACATAATTTGGCATGGGTTTACATGTAAATGTGGGTTGTTACATAAATATTCATGCATACACAAAATCAACATAACAGAACATGCAAATAAAGAAACAAAGGTTAAAACTAAATATTCATAATAATATGTAAATGATGTGCAGGCTTGGGTGATTTAGGCATGATTTCAGTATTACAGGGAACAATGGGTGAGAAGTGAAAGAGTGGAAAATGTCATGTGATATGTGGTGTGTCTGTGATACAATTGTAGGTGGGGTGTGTGGATGCCTGTGGATGTGAATACCGGTACTACTGTATGTGTGGGTTGACATATTTATGTGTAGAGGGGTGGTACCTGTAATAACAGAAGGGGGGATACACTTATAATACAAGAGACCCGCGGGTCTAGCGCTCACCTGAGTATCGCAAGTTCACCTTTCACGCAGTCACTAATCTGAATCATTCACAGCTCTACCAAAATTTGACTAGGCATTCTCAAGTAGAAGATGAAAATGTACAATAAGGGCCCAAGTTTTTTAAGATTCCTTAATTTGGGGAGATTGGGGCCCCCTGGGGCCCTCTGGGTGGGGCATTGTGCCCATTTTCATAAATTGAGATCCTGAGCCCCTAGGGATGCTACCTGCCAAGTCTGACGAAAATACATCATGAGGTTTTCAGGAAGAAGATGAAAATGTACAATTCAGGCCCCCATTTGGACCTTCCCAACCACCCCCCCCCCCCCCCCCTGCCCCCAAGAGGGGCACCCCTGGATCTCCTATGAACAAACTTGAAACTACAGTCATTAATGTACTCACTCATAGTATTATCTTAGCTCTATAACTTCTGATTCTAGAGAAGATTTTTAAAGATTCCTTCATTTTGAAGGTTTGGGCCCCCCTTGGGGCCCCCTGGGTGGGGCATGGTGCTCATTTGAACAAATTGAGATCCTAACCCCCTAGGGATGCTACCTGCCAAGTTTGGTGAAAATGGGTCATGGGGTTCTCAAGAAGAAGATAAAAATGTACAATTTAGGCCCTATTAGGACCCCACCTCACCCCCTCCCCTGGGTCCCAAGGGAGGCACCCCTGATTCTGCCATGAACAAACTTGAAACTGCAGTCATCAATGTACAAACTCATAGTATTAACTTAGCTCTATCACTTCTGGTTCTAGAGAAGAAAATTTTGACAGATTCCTTAATTTTGGGGCATTTGGGCCCCCTGGGGGCCCCCTGGGTGGGGCATGGTGCCCATTTTAACAAATTGAGTTCCTAACCCCCTAGGGATGCTACCTGCCAAGTTTGGTGAAAATGGGTCATGGGATTCTCAAGAAGAAGATGAAAATGTACAATTTAGGCCCCTTTAGGACCCCACCTCACCCCCTCCCCTGGGTCCCAAGGGAGGCACCCCTGATTCTGCCATGAACAAACTTGAAACTACAGTCATCAATGTACTAACCCATAGTACTAACTTAGCTCTATCACTTCTGGTTCTAGAGAAGAAGATTTTGACAGATTCCTTAATTTTGGGGGGTTTGGGCCCCCCTGGGGGCCCCCTGGGTGGGGCATGGTGCCCATTTTAACAAATTGAGTTCCTAACCCCCTAGGGATGCTACCTGCCAAGTTTGATGAAAATCAGTCTTGGGGTTTTCCAGAAGAAGATGAAAATGTAAAAAGTTTACGCACGACGCACGACGGACGACGGACGACGCACGACGCACGACGGACGCCAGACGAAGGGCGATCGCAATAGCTCACTTGAGCCTTTGGCTCAGGTGAGCTAAAAAGGTTCAAAATAAATCCCTACACTTACATTATACTACCATGCATAAATACAAATTTCATGTGCACTTATAAATTGCATGTGTACATGGGACCTACATTAGAAGTTGTGTGTACCAGGGTACACTGACCTTACATTTTCTTTTATCTTTGCATGTATATTTGCATTTGGTGTTGCATCATGAGCACAGGTTCTAATTGCAAATGTGCTACATGTATTTAGAAACTGCTCTCACAGTAATGTGATGTGATATACAATGTAGAGATAACAAATCTGTGCTGGCTACTTGCATGTAGGCCTATATCTTTTAAATATAAAATGTCATAATAGAAATAGTTGTAAAGCAAAGATTGCCAATTGACACAGGTAAGGTAATCATTTGCAGAAAAAAAAAGAAACTAGATATATCGCTACGGCGACTGATATGCCTCCGCCATAATGCATGGTTCTCCTAATAGGTCTATAGTACAATGTCTTGACAATGTGTGATGACAGTTTCAAACAATTGGCAAAATATTAAAATGACAGGTTTGACACAAATGTGCTGAATGTTCACTTTCCTAGAACTAGGTTCAATTGGATGAATGATTAAAATGTCAGAGTGCAGGTATTTGGGGAACTGATGATTTTTACTTGACTTTTGACCCTTTTATAAGTTTATGCATTGAGTAATTTTTCAAGGTAGTGAGAAAAAGTATAATTTCAGTATCAAATGGGAAAATAGCATTATCTAAACCTGGCCTTTGACCTTTGACCTCACAGTTCCAAAGAGAATCACTGTTAGGTTGAACATGCATAAACATGGAAGTTTCATGATGATACCTTGAGTTACTTTTGAGATATGGAGGAAAAAGTGCAATTCTGCACTTTCACTTGACCTTTGACCTTTTGGCAAGAAACTTCCCACAGAATATATATTGGGTAATACATGTATACATCAAGTTTAAAAAAAACAAACCTTCATTCATTGCATAAATATAAGGAAAGTAGTGATATTTTGAGGAGTTGACCTTGACCTTTGACCCCCTGACCTTTGACCCATGACCCCCAACTTCCCTAGATAATCACTGCCCATCGGTACAAGCATATATACTAAGTTCCACGAAGATACCTTGAACCATTTACGAGATATGGAGAAAAACATGAAATTTCAACTTTTTTTCCACAAAATAACCTGTGACCTTTGACCTTTGACCCTGTGACCCTAAAATACACACAAAGTATTATCCCCCAAGGATATACCCTCATACCAAGTTTGATGTAAAACCACCACACGGTTCTTGAGATATCGACAAAAACAAAACGGGACGGACGGACGTACGGACGTACGGACGGACGTACGGACGTACGGACGTACGGACGGACGGACGGACGGACGGACGGACGACCCGAAAACATAATGCCTCCGGCCACTTCGTTGCGGAGGCATAAAAAGAAACTGCTCAGCATTCTGTCATTAGTCAATTTGGGCATCTACACATTATACTCCTATCATATTGAACAATTATGATAATAATACTATAACATGTAAATTAAAGAACCTTACAAATGCAACCACTTTCAAATAACTTGCACATTTGCAGGGAAAAAATATTGAAGTGAAAGTCCAAGAATCAATGTCACAGGGTTAATGACTTCAAGTACAAAGAACACTATACTATTTCAGTGTGGAGACCTTCTACATATTGCATTGTCAAAACACAATTGGTTTAGGGTTTGAGCATATACAATTATATCAGTAGAACATCATGTAGGGACCTACCAAAATGTATATTACAATGTATTTTTATATCTATGTGAATGAAAACTGAACATCTTGTTTGAAGCACTTCCAACACATTTGTTTATCAAAATTCATACTTTTTTTTTTTTTTTTGGCCACAAAATATAGATGCAATGAATATTACAAGGGCACAAACTCCATTTACCACAAAAATATTGTCCTCATAATAA
Organism: Diadema antillarum; assembly: GCF_040938485.1. Taxonomy (NCBI): domain Eukaryota; kingdom Metazoa; phylum Echinodermata; class Echinoidea; order Diadematoida; family Diadematidae; genus Diadema; species Diadema antillarum. The sequence goes on along the minus strand of NW_027272542.1, from coordinate 210,431 downwards.
TGTGATTTGATAGAGTTATCACAAAATTTTGTGCTGAAAAAGTGTCTTCCAAAATGCTGATGGACAATGCTACTGTGTAGGACCTGCTGTGCCACTTGAATGTAACACATGGCATGATATCAGTGATCACATAAATGATGAGGATAATAATCATTATGAAGATGATGATAGTAATAAAAAATTAGCAACAACAACAATAGTAGTAGTAGTAATAATAATAATAATTAGAGCAATAATGAAATGTGTGAAAGGCCCTTCAGTGATGTACACTGTTGTGCATGACAGCCCTGCTTAAGTTCACTTTAAAACACTGATGCAATATTTTATCGTAACGGAGTAATTGTAGTTTTTCACCTCTGAAACACCTGGGAAACACAGGGGGAAAAAAGACCAAATGAAAAAAAAAAAGGACAAAACACTTTGTGCCTGGATATTGCAGCCCTTTCAGTTTCCAGTAACAGTTTAATGCACATGCAGTTTAGGAGTTTACAGGATTTATTTTCCCTACTTGCTACATGGGGCAAGAACAAATTTTCCAGGCAATCAATTCACTGTTTCATTCTGATTCACACATTTGAGTACTAACATGTTTGTTGTTACCTCACAGGAAAGACAGAAATAGAGAGTTCAGAGATATAAATGTAGTGTCATATCAGTTATCACTGCCATCACATGAATGTAGTCTATGATTGGAATTGATGTTATTCATGTTCAATGTGCATTTATCAGAATCCCCAACAATCCTGGTACAAAGGTGCAGCTTTTTCATTACTAACATGTCTTTTGCTATAATACACAATGAAGGCATAAATTGACAGTAGGCTTACAGGAAGAACTGGTGTCAGAGCTATTATCATTGCCATCACTTGGATGCACTCAACATAATTATGATATTGAAGTCATCCAAGTTCAGTTTTCAAACATTTGCCAGCCACAAAGAAGAACATGAGAGGGGATGTCACTGGCTTCATGGAGCTAAGTAGTTGGGAGGGCTGGTTCTGATTGATGAGAGGGGATGTCACTGGATTCACTGAGCTTGGTGGCAGAGAGGGCTGGTTTCCACTGGCGAGATGGACGTCACAGGTCTCACCGAGCTGCGTAGCCTAGAAGAGGCAGTCTTATTTGGCGAGAGGGGGTGTCACTGGCTTCAACAACCTGGATATCTGTGATGGCACTTGGATGTGATGCTAGCTGTTCCACTGCAATAGAGGCCAACAAGCACATTCTATTGATCTCTCATCTAATGACTGAATGTTGGTAATAAAGTAACTACTACACATTTACAATGAAAAATTATTTTACTACTCATATAGACTCAATTAACTATTCAGTAATACACATAGTAAATATTCTCTTTAAAGACTATCATTCAAGCAATGACAAGTTTAGTACTGATGAAAGCAATTATGTTATATGCTGAAAGTCCAATGAAAATAGCTCATTTTATTTATGATATTTACATAAAAATTCCCTAATATGCATGCCAAAGGGACGTCTTCATCATCTACTGTAAAAGTGGAAATTTCTTGCGGTGTTGGTTGACATTTTCACGCATTTCGCGTAAGCCGAAACTAGCGCGAAAATAAAAGCATGCGAATATTTTTGCTCGCCATTTGTTCAAGTAGTTGATGTCTTGATTCCGCGGAACTATAAACATGCGAAACTCTTCTTACCCCGCCGACCGCAAAAAATTAGTCGCGCTAAAATATCCACTTTTACAGTAACCTGTTATCTCCTTACATCTGCCCAGGCTCTGATAAAATCAATATCTGTCAGCACTCTCACCAGGTTTTGATCCACTTCAATTTGACCCAAGTCCTTTCCTCAGAGTAGCATTTTCCTCCACAACTAATTGGAGAAGGCAACGGCATTCATGAACTTGTCCTTTTTCCATTTCACAGGGGCATCTGGACTGGAGTTCATCTGTATATCAGACACAATGAAAGGCATTAACACTGACTTACAATTAGGATAGTCCCGTTAGTTCTTCACCAATCTGTAAATTTAGTCACAGAACTTGCTATCCCATGTATTTCAGTGTAGAGTCTACCAGGTAGCTTTATCTTGTAGTGCTCACATACATGCAACAGAGAAAACTCCATGAAATATGTTAGAAATAGACTGTCTACTGTAGAACTTAAATAGCAAAAAGGAAAATAAGACCTACAGAGACCCTAGCCAAATTTTTGATGAGTTGACACTGCACATGACGTCGGGATGACCTCAGCCTCTCATTGTGCATCTGGGTAATTCTGTGAAGTTGGGGCACGAAGTGTGACATTTTAGCATAACTCAATACTAATTATGCTATACATGTATTGTTTATAGGCTTTGCAGTTGTATTGAGACCATACATTTTCCTGGAAATTTTGTGCCATTCCGACTCAATTTTGATGAAATTATTAAAACGATATGTAATGGTGTCCTGTAGCATCGTGACGTGTCCATGTAGCATCGTGATAGTAAACATTTGGTCCTAAAAGACAAATTAAGGCAATTAGCTTGACCAAAATTTGATATAATATGCATAATTACTAGATTAGTCAGATAGCTAAATATCTTAACTCTCCTTTCCACAGTTTTACACAAAAAAGGACACCGCATAGCATCGTGATACATTTTGTAATTTTCTTTTAAAATTGAAACTGTGTACAGGAAATTTGAGATATTTAGCTATCTTATTCATACCTTGTAAATATGCATATTGCATCAAATTTTGGTCAAGCTCATTGCCATAATTTGTCTCTTTGGACCAAATTTTAAAATATCACGATGCTACGTGGACATGTCATGATGCTCCAGGACACAGTGTTACATATTGTTTAATAACTTCATTAAAATTGAGTCTGAATGGCACAAAATTTCCAGGAAAATGTGTGGCCTCAATGCAAATGTAAAGCCTACAAACAATAAATGTATAGCATAATTGATATTGAGTTATGCTGACATGTATTTTGTCAATATCACGATGCTACATACATGGACACTGCCCCAACTTCATGGAATTACCCATCTACAAAGTAGGCCCTATTTATTTATATGTTGTGTATACAACCTCACATCGGGCCTATGATGTCTTTCAATCCAGCCACATGCAAGGGATTTGGGGGTCTGTATAATTCCACATACAATCATATAGTAGGCCTATATGTGGCTGCAATGTACAAACTATGTAACTTGTAACCCTAAAAGTAATGATCAAGACAACCATAATCTTATTAACCACTACCACAGCTTTGGGTTTTAAAAAAAAAAATGTTATAAGTTAAATTACAGCAAGAATAAGAACAGCATCGTTTGAGAACACAGAGTTATCTAACAATTTATTGATGTTTTGTGTACTAAATATCAAAATTAACTTTCATTTGCAGGTTCAAAACAGTTGTTGGATCTAGGTGTATTAAAATAGTACCAGGTAATTAAAGTTAGTTTGTACAAACCTTTTGTACCGACGGAAGGGCTGGTCTCAATGGGCAAGAGGGGATGTCACTGGCTTCATCAAGCTGGGAGGGCTGGTCTCGACTGATGAGAGGGGACATCACTGGCTTCACCAAGCCGGGTATAGGCTACATTGTAGCTGGTCGAAACTGACGAGAGGGAATGTCACTGGCTTCATCAAGCTGGTAAGCTAGGAGGGCTGGTCTCAATTGATGAGAGGGGATGTCACTGGCTTCACCGAGCTGGGTAGCTGGTCAAAACTGACGAGAGGGAATTTCACTGGCTTCATCAAGCTGGGTAGCTGGGAGGGCTGGTCTCAACTGACCAGAGGGGCTGTCACTGGCTTCACTGAGCTGCCTAGTCAGGATGGTCCTTGAATGCGATGCTGGCTGTTGCCCTACAAAAGATACCCACAATAATATCTGACAGACCTTTCTCAACAATTAGCACCTACTGTGCTACAAAGCATACACCATTAACCACTACACTATAGAGACTGAGTGAACTGCGCTACAATGCATATACGCCATTAGCCACTTATGTATGTACGCACAATAGATACACTTCAATCAACATTTTTGCAATGCCATGTGTACCGGAGACAATAACAAGGTACCTTACCAAACATGTGAATTCACGTTTTTGGTCCGATCATAGCTGTGATGACAACATATACACAGTTGAGTCAGCCACAAAGTATTTTGTAAAAACCGAGAGTTACCAGATTCGCTGACACTTTCATTCATTCAGTGTCGTTTCGTAAAATTGGATTTCTCGCCTATCGCCAATTTGTAACAAACGTCAGTTCTGATGAGTGTCGTAACTTTCTTATTTCGACATTTTGAGACCCATAATTTGACATGAAGGTAGAATAGGGCAACATAATCCAGAATACGGTAAAATAGGAATTCGCATATTTTCATGCAAAACACAAATAGCGTGCCATTTCTTACTGTGAACAGCGATTTATGTGTAATAGAGAAGCACATTTCAAAAAGGAGAAATGTTGAGCCAAATTTGGGATGTAATTCATAGGCAAAAAAATTTCCAGTTATGGTAACTATACACAGCCCAGTTGCTGTACGTAGGTACATAGCGACAGGATTCGCACAGCGTACTTACAGCGTCTACCACTCCTAGTCCGAGGCCCTTTTTCTCTGCCATTTTATAGCTGTAGCCCGACCACACGCTGTAAGTACACTGTGCGAATCCTGTCGCTACGTACGTACAGCGACTGGGCTGTGTATAGTTACCATAACTGGAAATTTTTTTGCCTATGAATGACATCCCAAATTTGGCTCAACATTTCTCCTTTTTGAAATGTGCTTCTCTATTAATTACACATAAATCGCTGTTCACATTAAGAAATGGCACGCTAATAAAGTGTTTTGCATGTAGATACGCGAATTCCTATTTTACCGTATTCTGGATTATGTTGCCCTATTCTACTTTCATGTCATTAAATTATGGGTCTCAAAATACATAGGTCTAGGATACCTACCATACCTCAATCGCATTCTGAATACACCTTTTTGTGAATCTGCATGTAGCCTTTCTCCACATATGTGAGTAAAATCTCAGGCAAACTCTGATAGGCCTATAAGTATATCTTTTAGTTTAATAGAAAAATGTTAGGGTGTGGCATAGGGGATAGGACACCTAACAAAATTACTAATCTAGGCCTACTATCAGTATTACTAAATAGTAGGCCAATAGTGTGTGTAGATCCTCTAAGTGACATCTCTATCAATTAATGTTACACTAACAACACTAACACTGTAACAGTTGTTATAGGTCCTACACACTGAACTCTATGACTCATGAGGTCTTCCGAGTTTCACAAATTTATTACCGATCCAGCCGAAGTGAAATGACATCTCTGTCGTTCAGCCCCTTATCTTCTAGTGTCTTGAGGGGAATTGGGACTCTACATTTTATTTTTCTGTCACCATCTCCATACTCTGTCACTGGTTTTCATGGTCTTCCTCTTCTTGGAGACAGATCTCTCGCTCTCCTCCTGCGGCTCCATTGTTAGTGTGGATGGTATTTATACGCAGCCAGCAGATCAGAGTTCAAGCGGACCCGTGCTAGCTAGCTGCCGGGCGGATCCCGGGAAATGCACCGATAACGCTCGCTAGCCCAGTGAACAGGCACCCGGGTTTCGCCTCGCAATCGCGGCGATATCTTGGGCTTGCTTTTCGCCGAGGAGAAGGCAATACATTAACGCTGTGCCAAAATCGGACAAAAGAGGGAGGCAAAAACAACACTTGAACGGAGAGCCTCTAAGCCGACCCCCCGTGATTTTGACAAGCGTTACATGTAACGCTCTTCAAAAAATCATAGATATCTTCATAATGCCGTATTTTTCATCGATTCTTTTTCATTGCTTAGTCCTTTCATAGGCATTGGTCCTTGTTTTTGCCTGTTTCACTTCATGAAATAGCACTTTTGCATTTTGGGTTCCAACACTCCTCCCCAGTCCCTTTAACCAAGCAATTAACATCTGGTTTGCATGACTGTCGAATTGAAACAAATATTTAACTGAAAGATAACAGAAGATTCATAACAAACACAACAGGAAAAACGCTAGCAACTACAAGTAGACAGAGAATGTTACACATGTCTGTAGGGATCCCAGCGTTTCTTCTATAGACTTTATGTATTACACTACACATACAGTAAAGACAGTTGCAGGAAGATAATGGCTTTGATAGTAGTGATTAATCTGACTTCCCTGAATGTAAAAATATACATTTTTTAAATCTGATTTTGCATAAAAAACTTTTTGTTTTTTAAACCATTAGTTTACACCACTTCTCTTATGCATGTAGTTTAAATATCCACTCTGGCTCTGATTTTGCCCCCCATCTCGACCATCAGTGGAACAATCATGACCACATGCGACACCTGCATTACAATCCATCAGATAGCGTCTTGGAACAATAGATATCAATTTCTAATGTTGCCTCTGACGAAGATTCTGCTAGGATCGAAAGCTCAGGCCCTTTTTACTCCATTTTACTCCATTGGCTCGTCACTATTGGACAAGCAGTTTTCAGCAGCTTTTTTGCTACACTTATATGTGATTGCTTTCCCTGCCTGTTTGTCATTTTGCCTCTGATGAAGATTTTGCTAGGATCGAAAGCTCAGGCCCCTTTTGACTCCAATTTCTAATGTTGATACATTAATTAGGCAAATTAAGCCCAAGATCTTATTTTAGCCTGTTAAACACTAATAAAAAACATTGAGAGTTTCATTTTTGATGTGTATATCTATTTTAACATATCAACAATTGTACATCATAAAAACTTCCAGAAGTCATTTCAATTCTCATGAATTTGGTTGTTTTCAGAATTTGTTTATCACTGTTTTTGTCCCTGCCGAACGTGTTCGAGCAGGGGACTATGAAACGGGCTCCGTACGTGTGTGTGTCCGTCCGTCTGTCTGTGTGTGCGTCCGTGTGTGATCAAAATGTTCGATGTGCTACTTCTCTGTCATTTATTGGCCAATTTTGATTCTGTTTGCTTTATATGATAGCACTACATGGGAGCTTTGAAATTTCTACACAGAATTTCAGTTGTGACCTTTGACCTTGACCTTTGACCTATATTGTACATTTTGCTTCAAAATGCTACTCCTTCGCCATTTCTAACCCGATTTCGATTCTGTTTGCTTTAAGTGATGGCACTAGGTGAGGGCTTCAAAACTTCTACACAGAATTTTGACCTTTGACTTCTTTGACCTTTGACCTTAATTTTTGACCTGTATTGTACATTGGCTACAAAATGCTACTCCTTCGCCATTTCTAACCCGATTTCGATTCCGTTTGCTTTATGTGATGGCACTAGGTGAGGGCTTCAAAACTTCTACACAGAATTTTGACCTTTGACTTCTTTGACCTTTGACCTTGATTTTTGACCTATATTGTACATTGGCTACAAAATGCTACTCCTTCGCCATTTCTAACCCGATTTCGATTCCGTTTGCTTTATGTGATGGCACTAGGTGAGGGCTTCAAAACTTCTACACAGAATTTTGACCTTTGACCTTGATTTTTTACCTGTATTGTACATTTTGCTACAAAATGCTACTCCTTCGCCATTTCTAACCCGATTTCACTTCCGTTTGCTTTATGTGATGGTACTAGGTGAGGGCTTCAAAAATTCTACACGGAATTTTGACCTTTGACTTCTTTGACCTTGATTTTTGACCTATATTGTACATTGGCTACAAAATGCTACTCCTTCGCCATTTCTAACCCGATTTCGATTCCGTTTGCTTTATGTGATGGCACTAGGTGAGGGCTTCAAAACTTCTACACAGAATTTTGACCTTTGGCTTCTTTGACCTTTGACCTTGATTTTTGACCTGTATTGTACATTTTGCTACAAAATGCTACTCCTTCGCCATTTCTAACCCGATTTCACTTCCGTTTGCTTTATGTGATGGTACTAGGTGAGGGCTTCAAAAATTCTACACGGAATTTTGACCTTTGACTTCTTTGACCTTGATTTTTGACCTATATTGTACATTGGCTACAAAATGCTACTCCTTCGCCATTTCTAACCCGATTTCGATTCCGTTTGCTTTATGTGATGGCACTAGGTGAGGGCTTCAAAACTTCTACACAGAATTTTGACCTTTGGCTTCTTTGACCTTTGACCTTGATTTTTGACCTGTATTGTACATTTTGCTACAAAATGCTACTCCTTCGCCATTTCTAACCCGATTTCACTTTCGTTTGCTTTATGTGATGGCACTAGGTGAGGGCTTCAAAAATTCTACACGGAATTTTGACCTTTGACTTCTTTGACCTTGATGTTTGACCTATATTGTACATTGGCTACAAAATGCTACTCCGCCATTTCTAACCCGATTTCACTTCCGTTTGCTTTATGTGATGGCACTAGGTGAGGGCTTCAAAACTTCTACACAGAATTTTGACCTTTGACTTCTTTGACCTTTGACCTTGAGTTTTTACCTATATTTTACATTTTGCTACTAAATGCTACTTCCGGTGGGGACATATATTACGCACCGCGTAATTTCTACTTTTCCTTGTTTAATTTTTTTTTTCATTGGAAATTGTCACTGACCACTTTTCTTCCGTATTAGCATAAAATCAAAGTGATTAAAAGGAAAAATAGTCAGGTTTCTATGAGTTTCATGACGGTACACAAAATCACAAAATTGTGCCCATTTTGTAGTGACAGGCAGTTCAAAAATGGATGGGGTTTCATAAAGGTATGCATAAATATCGCAAATTTGGTCTCAAAAGTTGTGCGAGACTTGAGAAAGAAGTTCAGGAAGCTCCATGACGAGGCCGCCTGGCGTTGCAGAATTATTTGCGCAAAATATCGAGGGGGGGGGGGGGGCACTGCCCCTCCTTTGGGGTTAATAGAATATAAAACTCTTCTTTTGTTTCCAAATTTCGTCTTGTAGATAGAGGGGCACCGAACATGACCCAAAAACACAGAGGAGTGTTGGATATCTCATTGTTATGCTTTAGAACCCAAGCCTGTGCTTGTATGGATTACAAAGAGTTGCCACGTCATCTACACTATATAACACCTCCCTGGTTATAACATGTCATGCTACAAACTGCTACACTGAAGTTGAGCTGAACTGCTCATGTTTTGTCTGTGTCATGCACAAGTGGGCGTGAATTTGGGTGCATATCTGTGCATTGTGTGTGGGCTTGTGACCATGAGGGGAGTATGGACATTGTTCACTAGCTATCAAACCACTTATTTTGCTAGATCCAAAATATGAGGAAACACACAGGACCAGTTACGTTGTAATAACACAGAGCATGCAATTGACATGTTGAGTAAAGCAAAGAGCCCACACTCTCTTTCTTAGGAGTATTACTCATCCATATGCTACTATTAACAGCTATGGACTTGCCCCTTACTCCGCCTGACTTCAAACAATGTAAACATAAGTGCACATCAGTAAACAGGTGAACATTTGAAAGATATTTTTTGCATAAACCACATTGTTTTGTACTGCACAAGAAGTATTTTGTGGTATTCAAGCATAAACCAAAGGCAGCACCATGGTAAACATGACAACATAATTGTAGCACACAGCAACATGCTGACTACAAGCGTACATAGTATATTGTGATATCCCATGCATACATGTTTAAATATGTTCAGTTGATTGTTGCGACAAGTATTGTGGAGTGATTGAGATTTCAAATTTCCTGTGTTTTTCTACTTTGTTGAATTTCTAGATTTCTGTAGTGCTTTTTGACAAACCTACCTGTCTAGCTAGGTAACTGTTCATTGTCACAGTGCTGTTGGATCAAATTTTGTGGATTTAAGTGGTGCATACCTAGTTGTGCAAAATAGTGAGTGAGATGGAGAAGGGAAAACTGAAACCAAAATACACTTCTTTTTTTTTTTACAGATAATCATATGAAAGTTTGTTTCTCAAGATTGCATCCTGTATATGATATGGAGACTTGCCATAGTTATATTGTAATTCGTTAGATTTGCATTAAATACATGATTAAATATTAATGAAATGATATCAAACTAATATTAAAGAAATAAATGTGAGATACCCTGTTGTGCTCTATGTTTATCCTGATGATAAACATACTGATACTACTGATATGTGAATTTATCCACTGGCAGCATAACATTCTATTCTGAACTGTGGAGGTAACTTTATATAGCAATAGAGTAGTGATAATAATGATATGCTGCACTAAATAAGAAAATGTAGTTATAAAACATTTGCCCTGACTTGCTGTCAGGAAATAATAACAAAAACAATAAACAGTCTATCAAGCAAGTACAAACTGTACCTGTATTCTTTCTTGCCCACCTAATCTGAAATTCAGTTGTAACTAATGTCTCATATATTCTGATCATATATTTGCCTGACCCAAATATATTGTTTTTTAACTTGTTCCACTTTACATACAGGAGAATGTGTTTCCATACCTCTTGCCATCGCTGGATGGGTGATTGCTCTGATCCTGCTTTTCATACTGATTGGTACTTGCGTGCATTATAGAAAGGACGGAGGTATTACTTCTTGCCTGGAGTGTAGAAAGAAAAAAGGTATGAAACACCAGTGGAAACAGTGCTAGTATCATCAGTTATGATTATCTTGACTAATGCATGAATTGACAGTTGCAAGCTAGTGTTCAAACTATTTCCATTATGCTTTGACTAATATATAATATGATAGATATGTTTCAGACACTTTAACAGAATGCCTTGAATGCACAAACAAGTTGTAATGCATTCATATACTTTTAGGGGTGCAGAACATGACTTGTTCAAGGCAGACAGTAGATAACATCTACAGACCAAGTGGGACACACATGTGGTATTGTATGCACATACCTTTATAATTGGAGAGATGAAAGTTTCCATGGGCAGGTGGAGGGGAAGTCCCGTTGATGACATTGACCCTGCCATCATTTTCTTCTCTGATAAAGAATGGGAAATGAAGAGGTAATCAAAAGGTACATGTGATCACCATGGGGACCTTTGGACATGTCAACTTGATGCCATAACACTGTAACTTTTGATCATTACCTCTCTATCAAATAGAATGGATACATTTTATTGTATGGAGATAGGTAACTTTAGAAGAAAGCATTGTACAATATTGTTGTAATTATGTGTGAAGTCATTAAGTGATGGGGGTAAAGCAGTCAACATACCATCAAGGTTGAATTTGTCATTCAGCTGAGCTGAGAGTCGACCTCCCGTCTTGCATTTTTAGCTCACCTGAGCCAAAGGCTCAAGTGAGCTATTGCGATCGCCCTTCGTCCGGCGTCCGTCGTGCGTCGTGCGTCGTGCGTCGTGCGTCGTCCGTCGTCCGTCGTCCGTCGTCCGTCGTCCGTCGTGCGTCGTGCGTAAACTTTTTACATTTTCATCTTCTTCTTGAAAACCCCAAGACCGATTTTCATCAAACTTGGCAGGTAGCATCCCTAGGGGGTTAGGAACTCAATTTGTAAAAATGGGCACCATGCCCCACCCAGGGGGCCCCCAGGGGGCCCAAACCCCCCAAAATTAAGGAATCTGTAAAAATCTTCTTCTCTAGAACCAGAAGTGATAGAGCTAAGTTAATACTATGGGTTAGTACATTGATGACTGTAGTTTCAAGTTTGTTCATGGCAGAATCAGGGGTGCCCCCCTTGGGACCCAGGGGAGGGGGGTGGGGAGGGGTTCTAATGGGGCCTAAATTGTACATTTTCTCATCTTCTTCTTAAGAACCCCATGACCCATTTTCACCAAACTTGGCAGGTAGCATATGTAGGGGGTTAGGAACTCAATTTCTTAAAATGGGCACCATGCCCCACCCAGGGGGCCCCCATGGGGCCCAAACCCCCCAAAATTAAGGAATCTGTAAAAATCTTCTTCTCTAGAACCAGAAGTGATAGAGCTAAGTTAATACTATGAGTGAGTACATTAATGACTGTAGTTTCAAGTTTGTTCATGGCAGAATCAGGGGTGCCCCCCCCCCCCCTGGGACCCAGGGGAGGGGGGTGAGGAGGGGTCCTAATGGGGCCTAAATTGTACATTTTTATCTTCTTCTTGAGAACCCCATGACCCATTTTCACCAAACTTGGCAGGTAGCATCCCTAAGGGGTTAGGATCTCAATTTGTTAAAATGGGTGCCATGCCCCACCCAGGGGGCCCCCATGGGGCCCAAACCCCCAAAATTAAGGAATCTGTAAAAATCTTCTTCTCTAGAACCAGAAGTGATAGAGCTAAGTTAATACTATGGGTTAGTACATTGATGACTGTAGTTTCAAGTTTGTTCATGGCAGAATCAGGGGTGCCCCCCTTGGGACCCAGGGGAGGAGGGTGGGGAGGGGTTCTAATGGGGCCTAAATTGTACATTTTCATCTTCTTCTTAAGAACCCCATGACCCATTTTCACCAAACTTGGCAGGTAGCATCTGTAGGGGGTTAGGAACTCAATTTCTTAAAATGGGCACCATGCCCCACCCAGGGGGCCCCCATGGGGCCCAAACCCCCCAAAATTAAGGAATCTGTAAAAATCTTCTTCTCTAGAACCAGAAGTGATAGAGCTAAGTTAATACTATGAGTGAGTACATTAATGACTGTAGTTTCAAGTTTGTTCATGGCAGAATCAGGGGTGCCCCCCCCCCTGGGACCCAGGGGAGGGGGGTGAGGAGGGGTCCTAATGGGGCCTAAATTGTACATTTTTATCTTCTTCTTGAGAACCCCATGACCCATTTTCACCAAACTTGGCAGGTAGCATCCCTAAGGGGTTAGGATCTCAATTTGTTAAAATGGGCACCATGCCCCACCCAGGGGGCCCCAGGGGGGCCCACACCCCCAAAATGAAGGAATCTTTAAAAATCTTCTCTAGAATCAGAAGTTATAGAGCTAAGATAATACTACGAGTGAGTACATTAATGACTGTAGTTTCAAGTTTGTTCATAGGAGATCCAGGGGTGCCCCTCTTGGGGGCAGGGGTGGGGGGGGGGGGGGTGGTTGGGAAGGTCCAAATGGGGGCCTGAATTGTACATTTTCATCTTCTCTTCCTGAACACCTCGTGACGGATTTTCATCAAACTTGGCAGGTAGCATCCCGAGGGGGTCAGGATCTCAATTTATCAAAATGAGCACCATGCCCCACCCAGAGGGCCCCAGGGGGCTCCAATCCCCCCAAATTAAGGAATCTGTAAAAATTTGGGCCCTTATTGTACATTTTCATCTTCTACTTGAGAATGCCTGGTCAAATTTTGGTAGAGCTGTGAATAATTTAGATTAGTGATTGCGTGAAAGGTGAACTTGCGATACTCAGGTGAGCGCTAGACCCGCGGGTCTCTTGTTTCTTCTTCTTTCCTTCTGCCAGCCACATCTCCCATTTATTTGTCTCCTCTTCCTCGCCTTGTCCCCATTTTATGTAATTGTCATGTGTAAGATCTGTGATGAAAACGAGTCTGATACAATCTCACAGAGGGCACTAATTCCTGATGACTTCTGAATTGATTTTTTTATTTCAAATCAAAGTGATATTGAATATAGACAATTTTATTTAAAATAGTATCTTGGCTTATCACTTGCCTTTCGCAGACAATGGAATGATATCTGCAGACTGTGGCCAACAATATTCATCCAGTAGAAATAATCCTGAAGGCAGTGTGTATGTTGCTGTACCCCAGGAACTATCAGACATCAATGAGAATGGACCAGTGGTGTCCAGCCCCACGGATGAAGGGAACAAGCATTCCTTCTTGTCATTGCTGCTTGATAGATCTGTAGTTCGAGATAAACCCAAGACATCCAAGCCGAAGAAAAGGTCAAATAGAACTCATAAAAATGCTCTTCCGAAGGAGGAAGAGGAGGAGGAGGACAGATGCGAAACAATGATGCTGCAGAATGTCACTCCTAAATCAGAGCCCATTGAAAATGGAAATGATGGTGATGTTGCCAGGACTGTCCGTGCAGAGGTGCACAATGTCAATCCAGAAAATCAAGCTGCTGATAAACTGGCTGACAGTGCAGAGACAGTAAACCCCTCAATAGAAGACCATGAGTGGATTGCTAAAAAAATTCCAAGTGAATGTAATAACCTGGCTGGGAATGCAGAAACTGTAAAACACCCTGTAGAAGACCCTGATTTGATTGCTCAAAAAGTTCCAGGTGAATCTCCAGTCAGAGAGTTGCAACAACAGTCCGGAAGTCCTCCGGGCAATGCAGAACCAGGTGCTGTAGAGGAAGACGATGAAAAATGGTTTGCTGAAAAAGTTCGGGCATCGAAGCATGCTTCCGATGCTAATCAAATGGAAATGGGCAAACAAAGTGAACTTACTGAGGTCCCAGGTGAAGATGGTCGGCCTGATAACCTTCACGAAGTTGATCAGGAGAGAGAAAGTAGGGATGCTGGGTCAACCTCAAATGCACCTTCACCAGCTGCATCTGAAGCGCCATCTACTGTACGTGCAACTATTCCTACGGCATTGCACAAAGGAGAGGGAGATGGCATGTCTGGAGATGTGAAAAGAGACGGGCCAAGACATCACAAACCTGCTCCTGTGGGAAAGACCAAAAATGAGAAGAATGCTGGACAGACAAGGAAGCATTTAAAATTGCCACATTTTAAGTTGCCCAAAACAAAGACAGACAAACCAAGAGGCCCCCCATCACCACTTGGAGAGAAGGCAGGTGAGTTTGATGATGGTATGTGATATTTTCGCCATACAAATGTCTTTCAAAATGGGATAGAGATGATTTTTCTGCCTCCACCTGGAAGGGCATTTGAGGTTCTATTGGTATATGCATGCAATCTTCTGATACAACAAAACACAACTGCCCTTGATTTTTATACGAAATTGTTACCTTGTGACATGAAGTACTGGCAAACGAGTTATGATGAGATGCTTGGAACTGGATAATTTCCTGTTTGAATGGACCCCATAGGGTGCTTCATAGTGTATGTATGCAAATGCAGTACTTTGGACTGTTGCTATGCATTAAAGGCATAATTTACCAATATCAGATGTAGCAAAAACCCAGTATTGGTGCTTTAAAATAGTTCTTAAATGTGAGTTAGGGATAGAAACAACCTGAACCACTGTAAAAATTTGAATCAGTAGAATTGATCTTAAGTATTTTTCATTTTACAAAATGTGAACAATAGTGATAATAAAAATGTTTCCAGACTTAACCTTCTACTTTGGTTTATTGAAAAAAAAATATTGATATTTCCTTATATTTTAGGCTTTATCAAAAAAAAATTTATATGGTAAGATGTTTTGTGGTACAACAGACCTATACATATGCATCAAGTGTGATATCTTGAACATTTTTTAATCACTGCTCCCAAAGGTTAACAGGACCTTCAAGCAGATAACAGAGACATTGTGTATGAAGCTTATGTTTCTGTCGAATACAGAGTATTTTGAAAATTGAGTGTGTACACCTGTATTTGTAAACTATCTTGGATGAATATTCAGTTTAGTTGTCAGTCTGATAGTGTAAACTTGTGAAGAAAGAGATAAGTGGTAGGGAGGGGAGAAAACGTCCTCATTTCCAATGGGAAGCTTTACTCTCATGAAATGACTTTAATTAAATTGGAACCTGGCCAACATCCTCATGCAACTTCTTCACTTTTGCTTTTTCTGACTTTTCTATTAGATAAAGAACATCCTATCCCCCTACACAATTCTTTTGTAATCCCATTTTGTAATTGTTTTCTACATTGTGGTCAGAGATATCATTACATTGTTATGGCTTTCTTACATTACAATCAGTGTGCTGTATAGTAGTACAGCTTGTGAAGCCAGTAGAGTGTTTTGATAGTAAGGATCATCTCTTTCCCTAAAATAAAGGGGGGGGGGGGGGGAGGGGGCATCCGACCCCATGTGTGGTTTTTTCTTCTTCTGTGATCATTTCTTAACAGAAAAAAAATCCACCTCAAAGCTTTTGTAACATTTGACCCTTTAATCTTTCACATTTTCTGGTACCTTTCCAAGGTATTTTACAAATATAGAATAACGATTATCATGCCACGGGCATCACACAGTGGTACACACAATCGCTCTTATGTTTGTAAGTCTGTTTTTCAATTATGTGAATCATGAATTCACAATCCTGGAATATGTGTGCGAATTTTAAATGTCAAGGTCACAGTAAGTTTTTACGGTTCTTTTTTTCTCACTCTTTTTCAGTAATGCATCTGCATTGTACTTCAAGTTCTTATCGATAAGTTTTATTTCCTTTGTTCATAATTTCATGGAAATTATAACCTTTTACATGATCTGTGAAAACAGAGAAAACAAAAGAAAACTTGTGAATTTATCTTATTCTAATCATATCAAGTATTATTTGCAGACATGAACAGTAATAAATGTGGGGAATGGTTTTTAGAATTGATCATGCTCTATGTTTCCTTTTCACCCCTCCCCCCCCCCCCATCTCATTTTCTCTTCTCTTCTCTCTCGCTGCATTCTTCTTACTATCCATTTTCCACTATTGTACTATTTGGATGTTTCTTGAGGATTGACAGATTAGGCCAAGATAACAGAGTTGTAAGTATGAAAAAAGAGAAAAAAGAGAGCTACTATAGAAATTGCCAAGACAAAAAAGAAAAAGAAAAAAGACTCGAGCATACACCATGTATCTGCTTCTCATGTTTTTACAATGCTTGACCTTGTTCTAATTAGTTTTCTTTCCAAAAACACACAAACAAACGAACAAACAAACAACAGCATTCCCATGGCTTACATGAGCATTTAGGCCCAAATACACATTTTGTGCATTAATTTGCATGATTGATTTTGGAATTCCAATTATACAGTCTTGTTCATTATATCTACAATATGTGTGCCAATTTTGGTGCCTGTCACACACTCTAAAGCGAAGATGGAGAGTCTGGCCCCTTCAATAATAATGATGCCAATAATAATAATAATAATAGTAGCTACTTTACAGTGTATATAGCCCCAACCCTCTCACGTAGTACAGTCCGACATCTCCTATCCGGAAATGTTGGGACCGGCTTTCGTCCGGATAAGGGATTTGGCCAGATATAGATATGGGAGACTCAATGATTAATACACACAGTTGACTACCCAATGATAGCTACATACATGTACACTGTACATGTACATGTAACATATTGCAGGTAGTGTGACTGAAACACTTTCTTTGCGAGCAGCCCAAAATTTGGGGGTAGTAAATGTCTGAATGCGTGTTATTTAGCTGAAAATTTCATGTGAATGTATGTTAATTATGTAGGGAATAATATGTAATTCATGTGAGTTTGTGTAGATATTTTGTTTGAGTTTGAAATCCCCCTTTCCCCACAATTATTAGATTGGGGGAAAAAAATTATGCCCAGATTGCATCTGGATAATAGAGAGATCCAGATAAGGGGAGGCTAGATAGGAGAGGTCAAACTACTTGCTCCCTTCCTTTGAAAGCACCCCCTATGTCAGGACTGCTGAAATTTTTGAACCCACCTAATGCAGGCTCCTCACAGACTTTTCCTGCTTTGAACACTCCCCCCCCCCCCCCCCCCCCCCCATCAAAAACAGTGCCCAAAGCACCCCTAGGTAAGCTCAAGTTAGCTCTCATTTCCATTCTTTGGGCCAATGTTTCTACTTGTGAGATTAAAGTAATCGTTACTGTTTCTCTGAGCTTTTGTTAAAATGGGCAACAAAACAGCCTTACCATAGGTCTGAAAATATGATCCACTGAATATTTCGCACTGTGCAAATATATTTCTGTCCCTGCTCTTCCAACATGCAAGTGAAACAAGGTTATTAATTATGTGTAGTAAACTAATTCATAGTAAATAGGGCTTAATCAGTTTGTAATTTCAGTGTACAATCCTGTATTAACTTAGTGATTGTAATAGCTCAAATTTAAAAATGGCATTAAAGAAAAAGTTATGTTTTGACAGTTTGCCTGATTTATAAATTAACGGAGTTTTGATGTGGAGGGGAAAAAATGGTTGTTCTTGATGTTACAGGTGTAGCCTATTTAGATTTTTATGCCTCCGCCACGAAGTGGTGCTGGAGGCATTATGTTTTCGGGTTGTCCGTCCGTCCGTACGTACGTCCGTCCGCTTTCGTTTATGCGATAACTTGAGTAATATTGACTGGAATTTTACCAAACTTGGTCCAAGTATAAAGTATAATAGGGCAATTATTTGAGTAGATTTTGGATGAAATTGGCCAAAGGCCAAAGGTCAAAGGTCAAGGTCAAATCATGAAATTGTATCTGTTTACGCGATAACTCAAGACTGGATCAAGCAAATTTCACCAAACTTTGTGGAAGGATGATGTATGATGGGACAATTACTTGATTAGTTTTTTAGTGACATCGGACAGAGGTCAAAGGTCAAAGATCAAGGTCAAATCCTAAAATTTATCTGTTTACGTGATAACTCAGAACTGGATGAAGCAGCTTTCACCAAACTTGGTCCAAGGATGATGTATGATGGGGCAATTAGTTGAGTAGATTTTAGTGACATTGGCAAGAGGTCAAAGGTCAAAAGGTCAAGGTCAAATGCTAAAAATGTTGCTATTTCCCCCATATCTATGCTATGCCAGAAGGTATTTTCTTGAAACTTAGTGTAGACATGTACTACTGCGTTAAGATTTTCCAGAGAGAGTTTCATGTCATAAGGTCAAAGGTCAAAAGGTCAAGTGAAAGTGTTGCAATATCACTTTTCTCGCAAATGGTTCCATGTATCTTCATAGAACTTGGTACATACGCATGTACTGACTGGCAGGGATTATCTAGAGAATTTAGGGGTCATGGGTCAATAGTCAGGGGGTCAAAGGTCAAGGTCAACTCCTCAAAATTTGACTATTTCCCTCATATACTAGTATATGCAATGCTTGCATTATTAGTTTTAAAACTTAATATATACATGCATTTCCTGATGGAGATTCTCTGGGAAATTGCCAGCCAGAAGGTCAAAGGTTAAGGGTCAAAGGCCAGGTTTCAATGCCCCCAAAAATCTATTTTGTACTGTAATTACACTCTTTCTTCATACCTTGGAAATTACTAAATGCATAGACTTATAAAAGGGTCGGTCAGAAGTCAAGTAAAAATTCTCAATTCCCCAAATACATTGTACAAAATATGTGTACCTGCACTCTTAGAAAGTTATAGCAAACCCAGTTCAAGGAAAGTGAACATTCAAGATATTTTTGACAAACCTGTCATTTCAATGTTTTGCCAGTTATGTGAAACTGTCATCACACATTGTGAAGACATTGTACTATACATCTATTGGGAGAATCATGCATTATGGCGGAGGCATCAGTCGCCATAGCGACATTTCTAGTTTTTTTACATGGGCTGTTAAACTTAATTCTTTTTCTATCTGCCTCTTTCTCCCTCCTCTTTCTCTCTCTCTCTCTCTCTCTCTCTGTATGCCTGCATCTTTTTTTGTATTGCTCTGCTAGGTGATATTATTGCGGAGAAGTGTCTTGAGGAGGTGGCCTATAGTCTGAATCTGAAGAAGACTGGCAGGCTGTGTAGAAGTCTTGGTCTTGAGGAAAAAGATGTTGAAAACCTGGACTATGAATATAAAGCCCTCCCAGGATCCGAAAGGCTCTTCAAAATATTGGTGGATATCCGTGGGAAACAAGGCAAGCACTTCACTTATGAGAGGTTAATAAGTGCCCTACATAAATGTGATCAGTCGGATTTAGCTCACAAACTTGAAAAAGAGTATAGTTTAAAAAGCTAGTGTGGCTAATGAAGAGCATGTAGTGTACATATTTTATTCCTCTTTAATACCGAAAGGGTGCTGGAGGAACTATGACCCTGTTTACAGTGAGTGAAAGGGCCGGGCTTGGCCACGGCCGAGCCCGGCCTTCATTTCACTGTAAACACACAAAAGGCCAAATGCGGTACCACAATTGGCCGCGCATTTGGCCAAGCTCTTGAGGTAGTCTCGGCCGCGGGTCGGCCCTGGCTCAGCCCGGCCTTTTCTCACTGCAAACGCAAACTGGGCCAAATTTGGTACAAAACTGTGACTGGCGCACTCCCAGTAATAATAACTACGACAAAATAGTGAAAAGTTTGAGTTAAAAGCCAAGGCCAAACTTTCCACTGTAAATGGACAGGATTGCGGGGCCGAGTACCGCTATTGAGGCCGGGCTTGGCCTGGCCATGCACTGTAAACAGGGTCTTAGTTTCCAGGTCATATGTTCACCCACCAGTCCGCCTGTCTGTCTGTCTGTCTGTCCATCCTCGATATCATATCACAGTTAAAGAGAGGAACTAGTGATATATTTTCTTGATGATGAGTTGATGAGTCGACTAGACTTTGTTCAAAATTCTTTTTAAAGATATATATAAATATATATATATATATATATATATATATGAAGCGGGCTTGGCCTCGTACGTTGTGGGTGCTGCATTATCTTTATGTATAGGTGTGACGGAGGAATGACTGCTCACACACGTTGCACTATGTTCACTATAATAGCCTTTTATTCTCCCGAGCTTTCGACCGAGTTACCGGTCTTTTTCAAGGGCTTGGGACGTAAACACAAAAGTAGAAAAGCAACCAATTTGCATACATTTGAACAGAATAAGGCAAAACAAGGCAAAAGAAAATCAAAAGAAAATCAAATGAAAATCAAACGGAATATAGAATATAGTTTACGTCCCAAGCCCTTGAAAAAGACCGGTAACTTGGTCAAAAGCTCGGGAGAATAAAAGGCTATTATAGTGAACATACTGCAATGTCTGCTAGCAGTCATTCCTCCGTCACACCGACGTATCGTGTACATATATATATATATATATATATTTGATGGTTTTGTCTGTTTTGGGTCTTTAATTTGGGGCAATGATGCTCTGTTCAGTTTTATGTAAAGGGAAAAACTGATGTCGATGAAATATGTCAGACTATGACAACAATCAGTGACAAGAGGTTGGAGAATAACTGTGGTGAACAAGCTGTGGCGAGACATAATTTCATTTTATTTCCACAATGTGATGATTTAATGCAAGCATGTGTTTAAGCTGTACGAGTACAATTGCATGGTTACAGTTCATTATTCCAAAGATTCAAAGATTCCTTAATCCGTAAATGAAATAGGTTTGTTATTCCGAAGGTTCGTTATTTTGAAGGTTCGTTAATCCAAAATTGAAATAAGATTTGTTGATCCGAAGGTTCATTTATCTGAAAATGAAATAAAATATGTTAATCTTAAAATGCAAAAAAAGGTTCATAAAAGGTTCGTTAACGTGCAGCATCAGAATACTATAGACGTGGACATTTTTGCTGTGTTTAAATTTTCATGCATTTCACATGACAAGAAGCCAGCCTGAAAAGAAAATGTGAATAGTTTTGCACATTATATGTTCAATAATACATGTCTTGATTCCACAGAATTTAAAGGCACACTAAACTCATCTTGCCCAGCCACACACAAAAATGACCACTTTAACAGTAATGCCACAAATCTTCAGATTAACTAACCCTCTTTCACTTTGGATTAACAGGCCCTCTAGAGAAAGGGATGGAATTTGTGTGTTTTGGAGTAATGAACCTTTATTTCATTTCAGAGTACTCAATAACCTTCGGAATTACAAATATCACCCCAATTACATTACAATTCATTTTCATGGAATCACAAATAAGTATACATACGTTACCACCAGAATACTCTTGTTGTTTTTTCTTTTTCAGTTGGTTAATGCTCTGAAGGTTATTTTCATTAATGTAATGTTTTCTATAGTAATAACTACCAGTACTGCTATATGTGAAAATCCTGGTACCACTGCATGACATATTTACATGTATCTTGGCTGCAAGAATACTGGTACTAATTTTTTATACCAAATGTACTCAACATTTTCTCCTTAAAGCAGTGATTTTTTACAGTTCAACTGTTCTTCTGATTTGCACATTTTGTCACAGAGGGAAGTACCTCAATGCTAAACCACAAAATCCACATCAAAATTCACATGACAATGGGCATACAGCTTCTTGTGAACCAAAAATTGTTTTCAGCTCCAGGGCCCTGTTTTATGAAGAGTTAAATTTGATTATAAAGTTGATTTCAATCATAAGTCTATGGCAGCCTGTGTGTTAAGGAAATCAAAAATTGATTATATCTTTTGATAAAACAGGGCCCAGGTGAGACCAACCATATTTTTTCAGGGGGTGGTAGGTGGAGTTGTGTATTCTTCTCCAAAGAGATTTCCCTTCCATTTTCCCTCAATGCTATACCTCAAAATTGACATGACAATAAAATCATTATAGCGTGCCCAGTGACTATGGCCATACAGCTTGTTGTAAACCAAACATTGTTTGTGAGGACTTTGAAGATTAGTCAGAACGATATGCACAGTGATTGTTTGTTTCCTTCTGTTGAGGTTCACTTTAGCTTCTTGAAAAACTCAGCAAAAGTACTATGAAATGAAATAAGAATGGCACACATATAAACTGACATTAACTTATTTTTCATTTGTCTCTAGTTACTGCTACTTGGCAGTATAAGCACCTTGATAATTTGCGTTCCAGATTGAATATATTTTTTGCTTTATTTTTAAACAGAAATTTACTGTAAGTACTGTTTTCCGTACCTCTGTTGATTTATCATCAATCTAGAAGTCAGTGTAAATGTATGAGAAGTAATGGTTGAGATGTTTGTGAAATATTATGTGGTACTGCCAGTACAGCAAGTGGGAAAAAACACCAAAGAACAAAAAAACGAGTATTCAGGCCAAATCCAATCACAATGTTGAGCCTTCATTTTCCAGAGTGTTCACAGAAGTGAGTAAATGATAAAGCGTAAGGACCAGAGGTGCTCAGTTGACATGTTCCAAGTCTAGCTACACAGTTTGACATGCATTGCAGCATTGTCTAGATGCTTTTCACTGCCAAATGATTCATTCTCATTAGCTCTATGTATTCTACAGTCAATCCCACCCCAACATGGTGTGTACACAGAAAGTCTGAATGGTCCTTCAATCTTGTCAAGTATTCATGTAATTTAAGATTATAGTGTGTATTCTTCAGTTTCTTTGTCTTTCTCTGTTCTGGGACATTTGTGTGATTCCACTTCATATTGATGTACCAGTGGCATGCCTAGTCCAAAATCCTGTATGTGTGTGTAGAAATTGCTATTCCTTCCAGAAAATGGGCTTTGTTAAAATAAGATAATACTATGCATTTAGTGCCTTCTTTCTTTGTTTCATTCACAAATTTTTAATTGTAAAATTCCATTCAGGCTTGAAATGTCTTCCTTTAGTTACAGACTGTATTCAACTACAGTGAAAACTCAATATATTAATGAGATCTATGGGACCAAGGCAACTTCTTCTTTATACTGTATGAGCTGAAATTTTCGCGTACAGATATTTTCCTGAATTGCTACTTTGAGGACATTTTTGCGTGTTGTTAATTTCGCGGTTGCAAGGGTCTACAACTGTAACTGAACTTAGTTATTCACACGTTGTTATTTTCGCGGTTCAAAGGCGATTCGCGAAATTCGCGAAAATGAAACCACAGCGAAAATTTCAGCTCGTACGGTATATGATATTTTGTTATATCAAGAGTCAATAAACAATACAAAACAAAAGAAATGCATTCATTGGGACTGGAGAAATTGGCTTGTTATTATATCAGATCTCTGTATATCGAGTTTCCACTGTGCGGTATCACTTCCATTATATGTATTCATAAACATTGTATTCACTGTGGATTCACAGCATATTTGGGCCTTTTATGTGATGTATTCATTGTCTGAAATGATTCATGTGCAGCGCCATATTCTGTGGCTGCTATTACTTTTATGCATATGTGTGCAGGTGGAAGTCTAACCCTATAGCACCTGAAACAACCAGGGCTGCTCCTCTTGAAAATCATTATTAAACTGCCCATGGCGGCCCTCAAATGTGCTTGTTCGGATTATGTGTGTGTGAATTGTAGGCATGTAATATTATGAGTGTTTCTTTGCCTGGCTGAATGTGTTATCCTTATCTGGAAGTTAAAAGACTCAGGAGCATGTGGAAAGAAGGATGGCCTAATACAATTGATTTTCATTCACTGCCCACAAGGGTATGTACATTCGCAAACCATGAATAGCGCACGCCTGCTAGAATACGAATTGCACATCAGTGAAGAGTGCATTTAAGCGTATAGCATATCAGTAACAGGCAAACTCCAGTGGAGGTTCTTAATACTGTACTCACATAGAGATCAGTGATGAAGATGTACACAATTTATAACAGGGATTATGTGATTTTACAAGTTTAGCCAGCCTTCCCATTGCATACTTCTGGGTCTTTAATCTCTGAAAATTATCAATTAGTGTGAACCTATGTGAAGATGCAGAGGATGACATTGCAAACAACATGCAGTTGGTGAAGGTTAAGTTTTGAGTACAATTAAATTGAAATAGTTTTGACAAGCATGAGCTGAAAGCTGAAAATAACTGCCAGTTAGTGCCAAATGTGTTATGACAATATTGTCTAGCTGTGTTCTGCAAGAACTACTTTTGTTTTTAGGGTTGTGGAAAGTTTCCCCTAATTTATGTGGATTCTGTGATTGCAGGGAGAGGAGTAAAACAAGTCCGTGAAGGTTAGAGGATAATTGGACCATCCATTTAATAGTTTCATGAAAATATACATATCCTATGCTGAAATAGTCATCTTTAACTTTCTGAAGGAGCAAGCTCAAGTGCCATTGCGATGTCCTGAAAGAAAATTATTCATTATGTGAATCAAAATTTTGCAAATATAAACAAAATTTTATGGCCTAATTTTCTTGGAATTTTTGCTGCTGTCTTCCCATGTTTTTTACTGAATTCAGGGAATCCACACAATGCTTGGGTTAAGTTCCACATCAACTTCACACATTTATAAAGTGTATTTCTTTGTTGACAGTGTCCAAAGTTGTATTTGATGATGTCTGTCATGTTATGTTGTTGTTTTTTACCCAACCAGAAAGAAAATAAAGGAGAAATTTCCATTTCTTTCCTGAATGTTGTCTTTCTCAGAGGTATGCAGTATGGGGTGTAATCTTGTTTTGAAATACATGTATAAGCATTTGGGCAATTCCGCAGTTAGAGGGACATGACCATAAAATTTCAATTTGGTTTTTTCCTTGATTTTTGTGTTTGACTTCAGAAAGAACACATTGATAGTTCAGGAAAAACTATTTTTCAGGGTATCTCGATAGTTTTAGGTATTGAATTAACCAATTTTGAACAAGTAATCTTTCAGATTGAATTTCATCAGTAAAATCTCCATAATGGCAAAGAAGATAGCTAGTCAAGTTAAATGCCATTTTCTAGCCACAAATATTGAATTCATAGAGGCAATGCAGTGCCTTCATGGATAGATTAAGTAAAATCAACTTACATGTCTTTGAAATGCAAACATGTGTGCATTTCCCCAACCATTGGACAGTCATGTAACGTTACTAACCAAAAAGTGAAATTATTTACCTCCAGAGAGTATAAAGCATCTATGAATGAAAATATTTCAATTTTTTCTGCTGTGTCCAATGACTAACTGAAATATAAAAAATAAGTATTACTAATCATTATAGAAGTGAGAAATAACAGCAGTCAAAATGTGTAACGTTACTAACCACGTAACGTTACTAACCACAGCCTGTGTGTATTGTAACGTTACTAACCATAAAAAAAGTGAATAAGACTCCAATGGACAGGTCCTGGTCTGGCAAAATTTTGCCTGATGATAGAGCCAGATGTCAACTACAAGATTACGTGGTCATACAATAAAAAGATATTGGCTTCTTTTTTTTAGTAAATTAATTATGCAAATTTACGCATGAAATCGTATTTTCACCTATAACTCCATAAAAAAGACTGAAGGATTGCTAAATTTTCGTGTAAGAGTTCCTCAAGACACATCAAACAATTTTCTTGCAAAAAAAAAATAGAAAAATCAAAATCAGTTTCTTTTGTTTCTTATTGTTTTGTTAATTTCTTATGTATTTTAATGTTTTTTACCTTTTGTTTTCTATTGTTTTTTTGGCCAAAATTTGTTGCAGGCACTTTTTCAAGCATATCTACAAAATTGTACATTACAATTGATTAATTTCACGAGTCAAAGGTTGAAACAATCTGATTAATATCAAATTAACGAAAAAACACAATTTGCATTGGATTTGCACACAATATCATGAATTTGAGCTGTTTTCAGGTCGACATGCATTTATGCAAAACATTACAAAACTGCAGAACGGTGTACCCGGACGTCGCAAATTTGGTCTCAAAATATGCGGGAGACTTCAATGAAAAAAGTCATGAGACGATGCGGCAAAATCTTTGAACGTTGCGGAATCGTGGCAGGAAATGTTGGGGGGGGGGGGGGGTGTCTACAGCATTCGCATCACTACCTGGAAGGCTCACAAGGTGCACTTTGAGCGATTTTTTTTTTTTAACCACTTCCCATGGGAAGGGGCAATTGATGGAATCTGTGGGCCAGCAGAGCATTTTGTGTGGAAAGTAGTGTTAAAAACAATTGAGGCCATCGCTTCAAATTTTCTGTCCCAATTTGAAATTATCATACAATGGTTTGTCGGGGTTAATTACGCTTCAGGTACAGCGAACGAACATACTTTTGTTTTCAGAACAATGCAGAGATTCGACATTCAAACTGGTCTAAAAGAAAAAAAAATACATGTCTCTAGACTTGAATAAACATGAATTCAACTAGTAATACACTGTATTATTTGAGTTAATGTCATATGACTTAAACTACTTTCACAATAATATAAAACATTGCATTATGCTGGATTCCTATTGTGCAATGACTACGCACACCACAATTGGCCATACACTGTACATACTACATACCGGTACATTAGTTTTTGCTCTTTGATTTCTTTCCCCTTTATTAAAGGTACTCTTGATAAGGAACACATTAACTGTTTTGCTCAATAAAACAGGCTGCTTTTGTGAATTACTGTGAGTCATGATAAACAGTGATTGGCAAAGTTATGAAACTGTGGATATCACTTGACCTAGCCTTTAAAAGTGGTACTTTTTTTTAGTTAGTAATTTATGCAAACTTTTTGTCTAGTCTTTTTTAACATGTACAAGTACAATGGTACTATACTGCATGAGTTTGATGATTGAAATAAGAGTTTCATGTCTTATCTGATGTTTCTTAGCTTTAACTTTGCATTCTCATGGGGAAACATGTAATGATTTGAGTTAACACACAATTCTGTAATCACTGGACAAACCGTAACGTTACTAACCGTAACGTTACTAACCATGATTTTTGTACTTAATTTTCAAACAAAGTTATAATGAGAAAGGATATTTGGGGTAGACATTGCCCTTAAAGCTAGAAATGAAAAATAAGTGTTGATATATTTCAAGCTATACCAATTTTAGCAAACTTTTTGTTCAAAGATGCTTATCAATTTTTTATGTCCTTTTTTTGTAACGTTACTAACCGGCATTAAAAGCAGACCTTTCTTCTGAAATAATTCATGAAATGATTTCATTCTTTGCTCTGTTCTAGGTCTACATTAGCATGATCTCTGGTGACATTAATGAGACTTCACATCCACAGATAGAGAAATGAGTCTAATCTAAATCATGAGAATGTCTCTAAAATGTAACGTTACTAACCGCGGAATTGCCCATTTAGCCTACGCAAATCTCTGTTTCTTGGTAAAAAATAAAGATATTTTTTCGTGTCAAAAGAGTGGTGCCTAAAGGAGAATACATTGTAGTACTGATAAAAACCAGTGCACTGCGCTGTGTGTGTGTCTGTGAGTTTGGAAAGGCAACCAAACATGCACCATGTAGCAGATATACAGTATACAAATGTTAGCACTGAATCTTTCTCAACGAAGGTGATCAAGCAGTCTGAATTTTGTCAACTTTTTTTATTGCATTTGACAAGATTCCAATGGGTGCGAGTTTGTGAGGTTGCACATTATGTTCAGATGTTCAGAATACTTGTCCTTTTTTTTTCCTTTCAAAGTTGCAACATAATTTAAATTTTTTTGATGGAAATTTGAATATAACGTGATTAATGTACACTTGCCCCTCATGGTTCTGCTGACTTCAGAACATCTCTGACTCAGGATAGATGTGAGGAGTGGTAGTCTTACATCACCTTTTCAGATACACGTATAACATCTTTGTTTGCAAGAGGCATCTACTTGCACAGACCCCAGACTTCAAGCTGAAGAATCTGTCTCGTTCCTTAGTACTGGCTACTCAAGCGAAGTGTTATCTTGAAGGTGTTACACAAGTCAAGCATTAAGACTGAAGAAATAGGTCCTCTGCGTCCTCGAGACAGGGTTACTGACCAAGGAGGGGACTGCACCCCCCCCCCCTCTCTCTCTCACACACACACACACACACATTTTGGCTCTTACAAACAAACCAACCAACCGAAAAGCAAAACAATAAAAAATACAGAAAAAACACACAACAATATTAAAGCGTTACCCTTAAGTCCCCTGCCACAAAAGTTCATATCGAGTGCTTAATTCCTCTCATCATAATACATTTATACCGTATCCGGGCAATTGCCCCTGAGGACAATTTTAGAGTAAAGATTACGTTTAGGGTTAGGAGTTTGGGTTAGGGCTAGGTTCAGGATTAGGATTAGGATTGGGGCCAGGGGAAGGGTCCAGGGGTAATTGCCCAGGGGGTATAATTGTCCTAGACCCATTTATAGCATGCTTTACCCAAAATATGTACATGGCGAGATGACCCCACAGATTTGATGGTGCACCAAATGCCATGGAAATATTGCAGTGTGTGCTGGAGAGGCAATTTTGCAGATGGTGTAAACTTTGAAATGACAAGATCTGAACATCAACAAGAAGATGCACTGGTATGCATGGGTAAACTCAGGGCCAAAAGGAGGCTGAATCAACTTTCAGAAAAAACAGGTGATTTTAGTGACCGTTTTACCCAAACCACACAACACCATTTGAAATGAGAAAACAGTCCTTGTCAAAATAAAGATGTGAGAGGCCCTGTCACATTCATATTCAGGATAAATGGGGGCACAGAATTGTGTTGACAAAGCCAAAGTAAACTTTATATCAACCACACACATTTCTCTTTTCCTGGACAGCCACAATACTACACGTACCTACTGAGCTACTGTCATGAGGTCATTGACAGTTTCATAAAGCCTTTCAGAAGCGTCTGGGCAAAGTCTGGGGGAGATGAAAATTTGCTGATTGTGAGTGCAGACATTTTCAGCATTAAGGGTACCGGTATTGAATCTACACCAATACACCATACTCTACAAATGAAGGGATATGCTAATGATAAAAAAAAAAAAAAAAAAAAAATATATATATATATATATATATATATATATATATATATATATATATATATATATATATTTAAATTGAAGCCTTTCTGTGTAAAAAAGATCCCCCCCCCCCAGTTTCTGCATGCCTTTCCTTTCAGCACAAACTTGGTGAAGGGTGCTTTTCACCCCCCCTCCCCCCCCCCCCCCACACACACACACACACACAATCCTGGAACAGTGCAAATTAGAATATGCTGCATTTTTGTAAAATGCTTCATAGGTTTTATGTCTATAATATTATGCAGGAAGCTATTTCACACTCAAAAGAAAATCATACACTGCAAGATTTGTGCATGCTATCAAGTTTCAAGCAGCCGTACAGTTACTAGTTCATGTGACCCTGCATCACAAAACCAACAAAAATCACTAGACATGGATTTTGAAGTTAAGAGCAGATTCTGAAGGAGCAGACTTTAAGCTTTAAAGTGATGTATTACTCCATTCAAACAGACTCTCCTAGTCTGTCTAAATACTGGAAAGAATTAAAGCACAAGAAAAGTGTAAAGTGAGAGAAGAGGCTCTGAATTGGTATTGGGTATATTCAAGCTCTAAATCTTTACCAAGACATTAATAGCTGTGAAATGATGGGACAAAGAACAGGATGTCAACCACTGGAGCAACAACAATGTTCGAGAAAAACTGCTAAAACACAATTTATAATTCTTTTTGTGATCCTAATCTGTCCCTAAACATAAAAGACTTGCTATTTCAGAAAATGTGGAAAACTCAATATTGGTTGACCCATTTGACCTACATGTATTTCCAGTCCTCAGACAAAATCAGTGTGTGCAACTTTTTGTTGGTTTTGTGATGCACGGTCAAAAATACAGCTGTACATATATTGCACAACAATCATTCAACCAAGTTCTAAAATAGAAATACAGTACAATGTAATCAAAATAACTTACAGGAAGATCAATGCTAAGAATACTGAGAAAAGTCAGATAATTTATTCAAAAATATGACAAATATTGGGTATAAGGTGATAACTCTAGCTGGCACAGTCAACTTCATTGATACCAAGGTACTGTCTTTCCAAGAAAGAATACCTGGTACTTTTACAGTTATGATGTGGAATGATGAATACTACTAGCAGGCAAATGTTCCAGTGTGTTACAGTACTCTTCTTTCAAAATCAGTGTGATTCACTCTGAATGAATACCTAAGTGAATACTTCCACTGTTTTGAAAACATATGACAGATTCACACAATCAGTGAGTGGAAGAGATCCCACCAGTCACACATGGATGAACTGTAATTGTGCTAGCTCTCATGCACCCAGTGTAAGAGATATGACAAACAAAACCCACAAAATAACATTATTAACTGACAAATATAGTAAACCTTGCCTAAGTCAAATCTATTTGGCTGAGGAAATAGCTTTGACTTACAGAAAATTCAACTTATTAGGGATTGAAATCAATAGAATGTAAAGAGGACTTGAAAAGACCTTCGACTATGGCAATTATTTGATGTATCTGAGGTCAACTGTATACCTGAATGCCAACATGCTTAAGAACAAGTGGTACTCCATAGAAATAAATGTAGCATGATACTAGTATTGTATGCAATACGCATACCAGATACTGTTGCGTTTTGTTTTTTTCTATTATACACTAAAAATGATGACAAAAGTACCAATTCAAATTATATCAAATCTCACTGGAATAAATGTCTTCCCAAGATTGGCAGTATACAACAACAAAATGACAAAAGTGCATTAGAATCTACAAATTCACTGTGGGAACAGGGTTTTCAATGCACAACTGCACAGTTTACAGAGAAAAATTTGAGTAATCAACAAGATTATCTTGTTATATGCCTATATACCTACATAGGTATACATACTGTATGTTATTGTGTGTGTGCATGTGTGTGTGTGTGATGTATTCATTTATGAATATAATCATCACACAAGATCATAGCTAAAAATAATTTTATTTTTCCTCTGGTGGCCCATTTGGTTCACTAAAATCTTTAAATCTTAAATTTTGGAGGCCCAACAAAGAAAAGTACTGGCCTGGATATAAATAGAAACATAACAATCAATTTTTAATCTGAAGTGCATGATTGGGCCACCAAAAGACAGCCTTTTCCAGAAAATTTGGTGGCCCGTCATCTAATTTTTAGTGACCCTGGGCCAATGGGCCACTGCTGGAATGAACCTCTACTGTCTCTTGAATCAACCTCTAATGTTGAGCCTTGCATATACCCATCTTCTATAGCTTTATACATATACATTATTCTTTCTCTTATGTACAATAATGTTGTAATGTATATATTACCCTCCTCTGGTAATTCTTTAGAGCACAATGGTGTCCCATAATCACATGACATTACATTCACTGTTGCAACCTCTTCATACTATATTACATTTGATCTTCAACATTGAGAGACAAGGCTTCAAATTTCAAGTGTTGTGGCCATATAAGAGAGTCCGAGTTTAAGAGCCTCTACGCAAGAGGAAAAATTGACTTTTAATAATCAACTCAACATGATCTACATGCTGAAGCTACCCCATGAACAATTCCTGCCAAATCTGATCTTGCATTTTGAAGAATTATGAAAAGTTAATAAGTTTTCCTTTAGGGCCTGAAAACACCACTCCTGTGCTGGCTATGAAGTATTTCATCATCTTTCTGCGCAGGTACATGCACCAAGATACCAACACAACATTAAATACCACTTCAAGGAACTAGATCTGGAAATTATGTGTTCATTGTTGATGCCCCCAACTTCAGAGACAGAGAATTGTATGATTGTATACTGTGGAATATGTGAACAGCTCCAGTAACTTTGTATCCCCTAATTGTAGAGAATAATACCAGCAGAGGATAGAAACTTTAATCACAGTTTTGAATTGTGGACATGTTAATCATAACAATTTTCTTCCTCAACATGTCTATTGTTACCCCACATCAGGGCATAGGATGGTGTCCATGGCAAGACAATGGACATAAACCTGATCAAAATAGCTCACATGAATCCTTAGCTCAGATGAGGTACAGCAAGAAAAAAAAAAAAGTATACAATTCTGTCATATTGCATTAATAATAGAACTGAATTAGGAAATATATATTCACATCTAAGTATTGAAAATCACACACCTTCATGCAAAAAAAAAAAAATGTACATGCCACTTCATATACAGCACCAAGTCTTGTGTGGCTACATGCAAATTTTACTGCATGCAAATTTTACTACACGGTTGTTGCATTTTGTCATGTTGGATACAGTGAGGCATATGGCCTCACCCAACATACACAACCATTTCTACCCACAAACTGGTGTGCCAAGTTTTAAAGCCATGTACAGCGTAGGAAAAAAAGGTTACAGATTTTCAAAGCAGTACAGATTTCACAGCTCTTTCAGTACAGATTTCACAGCTAGTCTTTAAAAATGGATTTTACTAAAATAGGAAAGTATGCTTGCTTACTTTCTTCTGATGTGCTTTCATACACAATTTTGCTTAGTTCCCACAAGCCAGACTCATCTGGGCCTTGTATAACAATCCAATGTGACTTTTCCACATTTTCATAGAAATGACAAGAATGCACGCTTG
This sequence comes from Diadema antillarum, assembly GCF_040938485.1. Classification (NCBI taxonomy): domain Eukaryota; kingdom Metazoa; phylum Echinodermata; class Echinoidea; order Diadematoida; family Diadematidae; genus Diadema; species Diadema antillarum. The sequence continues at coordinate 177,610 of NW_027272542.1, read as the reverse complement.
AAGTTTTCAAGATGTGGATGTTCCTGGTTACTTGAATGATTCAACATTTTTCAGTTTCAAGTATTCAACTCAAAATCCCCTTCTCAAGAAAAGAAAACAAAGTAAACTGAAAGCAGGAGACACTGTTTAACCCAGGACTCAGATAAAGAAGAGCACCACTTTTAAATAAGATGACGATAATATCACAGCAACATCTCCAAGGCATATTTTGTCACCTGCCTGGCAGAAGGGCCTAAAAAGGCTTGTGCGTTCAGAAAAATGATGATTACAATGTACAATGTACATACATATGAAAGAGCTCTCAAAACTCTCTCACATTATGTCAAAAACCAACACTTGGTTTAAGGTTTAAATTTCATGCCAGGGTCATTTTGACAGGCAGGTGACGATTTATACTGCATATTAACTAGGATGGAGACATCGGCTTAACACGGGAGGGGGAAATGTTTATCAGGTATTTGTACATTACAGAAACTTCACATTAAATAAATCTTGACAAAGGAGTAAAAATGAACTCATTACATGGAAAAAGAAAATTTAGCTGATAGTTTCATGTTCCAGACACAAAAGAATATCCATCATTCTAAGGCTTTATAAGTCATACTGCACTGTCAGACAAGGCTCCCACTCATTATTAGAGCACCGAGGTTGAAGAGCATTTTGCAAAATTACTACCAGTACTTTCCAAAGATTGATTTTGATACATCACGTACATTGCAACTTATTAACACTGGCAACTGAGAGAAGAAATGCTGCAATCACAAAGCTTGATGTATGCACATGGTCTTTTCACTCAAAGGTCGATTAAAAGTGTTGAATGTGATGTACCCTAATATCTCTGACTAACTGTTAACAGGTTGATAAAAACAGTATTTCCCAAGTGGCTAACCTGACATACGTGTAAAACCTATGGGTATCTTCAATGAATGCCAACAGATACATTCATAGTCCAACCTGTTATGTCTGGGCTCATTTGTGATAAAGCATGTGGAACTTTGTGAAGTTTTTAGATGAAACATTTTTTTTTTTTTTTTTTTTTTTTGGGGGGGGGGGGGAGGGTATCACATAACTAAGTTTGAAGTTTAACTTGCTTTATGGGTGGCCATTTAAGTCCCTTTGTTTGGCTTGTGAGTGGCAAACAGTGTCATGTATTTTAGGTTTGTTTGTTTTTTTAATTAATGGGATGAACAGTTATGGTTGAGATGGGGTGGCAGGTTCTAAGATTGTTATTCTTTTTTAAGTATGATTTTTGAGATAATAACAAACATCTTATGAAATATGTAAAAACAAAAATTTTAAAAAGAAATTCAAATTTTATTTGATGAAAATTGGCTCTAAATTGGCTGAGATATCCCAAACAAAGCCATCCTATTAAAAGATGGGACCCATCTTTTTCTAGGATCTATTGTTTTACTTTGTTTTTGGAAATCTCAGCCATTTCCAAACATATTTTCATCAAATGAATTTTGAATTTGTCTTAGAATTGTACGCTCTTTAGCATTTCCTTTAGTGGTTTCTAAATATCTCACAAAAAATTGTGAGCTGAAACTTCCCCTCAACCACTACAATATCAGTGACGGCTACGCGCAATTGAAGTCAAACTTAAATTTAAGTGCATCTACATGAAACAACTTTTGGGGTGGGGTAGTCCCTGCTCCAGATAAGGTGGTAAGAACTCATTCATCTTGATTGACTGGTGTCAACTGTAGCAGAAGTTAGAGGGGATCACTTATAAGGGCCTTGGCTTAGTAAGAAACAGAGTGAGGGCTGTGTGTCTTCACTGGCCTTTCCATTGTATAATAATCTCCCAATAATGGCAAGTGGGAAAAAAAGGAGTGCATGCAATGGAGAGAACTGTAGCTAATAAGGCACGACATACATTTGTAATCTAAATTGGATTATTTTGGCCTAAAGACTACCTCCACTATCTCTACCATAAGAATAAAAAGTTGAACAGTTCATGACTCATTCATGTCACCATAGGACAATATTTAAAGAAAGGCTGAGCCCAAAATATGAAGTCTGTGAAAAGGAGACATTTACGACATCAGACTTAATTATAACATGATTCTTTGCCCAGAGGAAGCCTTACAACCCTTCTGTGGTCAGTTTTGATCCATCAAGGCCAGGGGAATATTGCTACAGAAATTGTCATCTTCTCTTCATTTAATGAGCACCTCTGACTTAATGCACTTCATAGCATAGGTTTGGTGGAACTGGTAAGAAATCATATCTGCACAAAATCAGACTGTTTCCTTGAGATTGTCAAGTGCAAAAATGAAAAACTCAAGACACACACACTCAAGACATACGGTCAATGTGTGTCATAACTGGATGTTGAATTTTTTTGTAAGTTCGTCAGCTGCATTCGTATTCTTAGTCTCTCTCAGTGTAGTAATCAGTCTTTGGTATGTCAGTTTCTTTCCTTCTTTCTTTGACACAGCATACAATAGCTGAAATCCAAGATCACTACGATACAGATATCTGTCTTTGATGTTGTTGATTGCGCTCTGTTTCATTCCCAGCGCTCTGCACACCTTCTCAATATCTACATCTGAAATCTCCTCTGCAACTGCATCCAAGAAATCATCATTGACTTTGTCACATCCTGCACAGTAAAGAGAAAGTTTAGGCAAAAAGTTTATCAAAAGAACATGTACATTAATACTGTTAGGAAGTTATTTAAGATTACACAATGATTTTGAGGATGAGAATACTATTAGCATGATAATGGAAATCAAAACAAACTGATTTATGATGGTGGTGATGTTTGTAAATTATCATTTTCAAAACAGGCAAATTAAATCAAATTATCAAATATACGGGCAAAAGTACCACTGTTTTCAGTGGTAGCCATACAGGCAAATTTGTACTGTATCACTGTGAATGGATGCTGTAATGTAGAAGCTCGACTCGGCATAACTTGCATGTTTCTGTGATATTAATGTGACTAACAAAAGACATGGCGAGGGAACATGCAAGTTATGCTGAGTCGAGGGGAAGGTGCATTCCAATGTCTTTTGTTAAACATTTCAGTACTTTTAATAGCAATGATAGACAGATGAGGTGACAAGAGGAATATTGGTTTGAAAGGATTTTTTTGTGGGCGTTCCCAAGTAATCTAAAGAAAAATAGAACAAAAAATCATTAAAAATATACGGAATGTTTCTAGATATTCGTTTCACCGCAAAAGTGATATTGAGGGTATCACAAATCAACACAAATCGACATACATTTGGATTTCAGGGACACTTTAAAGCAACGAATCACTTGTGTTCATATTAGATCTACAGATGATTGTGACAGTAGCAGCACATAGCAAAAGCAGGAATATTGGACTAATCTCACCTTTAACCACCAGAGGCTGACTGCAATCTGCATCCTTACCCTCTTCGAACTTCTCTCGTGATGATGGGCCAGATTGTTTTGGCAATGAGTTAGATTCTTCGGGCAAAGGGCCAAACTCTTGTTGTGATGGGTCAGAATCTCCCAGTGATGGGCAAGGCAATTCTGGCCATGGGTCAGACTCATTTTGCGAAGGGCCAGGTGATTGGCAAGAGTCTTGCTGCCCTGGTCCAGACTCACACTGCCTGGTATTCAGAGGTTGGACTGAAGTGCTCCTTTCTACTTTTGCTTGTAGTTGATCATGTACAGGTGGGGCTACATACTGTACAGTGCCTGTTACATGGTTGACATGAACTGTTGGTCTGACATCTGAATTTGAGTCCCCTTTATGTGATTACAAGAGAGTAATGATAATCACAACCACAATGCAAATTAGATTGAAACAAGTATGTCATTGCTTCAGAACTTTCTAACAAAAAGACAAACAAAAGTAAAAGACAAACAAAAGTAAAAAGACAAACAAAAGTAAACAATTCTGTCTTTTTTTTTTTTGCTCTATAAAAATCTGATTCAAATCATCACATAAACTACTCTTAACATTCAAATTCCATCATTAGGAAAATCATTTTCACCATTACAAAAACATTTCTTCAATAAGAAGAATATTGCTTACAAAACTTACTTTCATCACGACTATTTCATCATAAAGAGTACTTTCTTTGTTACATCACTTGTATCACAGAGTAAAAATTCACTCAAAAATCAAAATACCTTTGAGAGAGTGTGGAGGATTTGAACTACCTTTATATTAACAAAATATATTCTTGCGCGTTCATAAGTATTATCTCCAAAAAAAAACTTACTTTATAAAAGTGATCGATTGAGACAACACAAAGACAAATATAAACAAAAGAAAATTAATTAAATAATCAATTATGTTCTTTTTTTTATAGAATCTACTTTGACAGATAACTATTATACTCTTCGGTGAATTACATATCGAGAAGTAGACACTCTTGAGAGATATTTGTTTTGAGTTCAATGCCAAAAAGTTGAGGGTTTGATATTTAGTAAATGGAGTAGAGTTACCCTGATGTAATTTTTATCATAAACATAAATTGTAAAGATATCTTCAAAATATTCTTTGCATACAAGAATAACTTTCATCCAATCAAAATCACAGATATGTTACCAGCTAATCACATCCTGTTCTTACCCTGTACACCAGGTGGAGCAGCCTCCTCGGGTAGTAAGGCCTTGTGGTTCCCCTGTCCATCACGGGATATGGGGATTCGGGAATTACATGTATTTCCATTTGGATCAGTAGGCACCTCTCCAACTTCCTGCAGGTCTACAATGCAACAGGATAGTAAATTTCGTACGCAGTGTCATAATAATAATATTAGCAGTGACAAATTACATTAATTGCTACATACAGACTTCATCCAACAGTAGAATTGTGAAACCTTTGTCATGATCCCTACACAATGCAGTTCTGTCTTCAGTTTCCATAGATCTGCATTAAATTGCCACTCTTTCTGAATATCACAAAGCATGATTACTGTAAAGCAGACTGTGCCAAAAAGTGGCTTGTTGTTTTTTGTGCCTATGTACTGCACAGTGGGTAAATGGGAGCACAGATTTGCAGAAAGGCATTATTTGTAAGATGTAGAGCTTCTAAATGGCTTGTAACTTTTATCTGCCAGTCTATGCCATTTAGAGTATCAAGTGATCACCAAAGCACTCAATAGGTCCTACTATAAGTAGTGGAATACTATGTGCCTTTAATGTATGAATATAGAAAATGTATTATTATTTATCGAGGTGATACGGTATAAGCGCATTACCTAATTATACACAGCCCAGTCGCTGTAAAAACGCAACAGGGCCGTACTAGTATGGTGTACAACAACAAAGCGAACATGCAGATTGCGTTGAGTTTTGATACTTACATCACTTTTGTCACGTCAAACTCATTTCAAGACAATCTTCGTTTAATTAGACTTCATGTCTATGTTATCAATATTGACATACACGATTTAGAACTTACCAAAGCAAAGAGTATATGCAGCATGAACAATTATTCGAAACGGCCATCAGTGAACGACGATGTACTGTTCGCACACGCTGCGTATAATCTTCATTTTCGGTAAGTTGTAAATTGTGTACTATGTAAATATTGATAACATAGAAATGAAGTCTAATTAATGAAGATTGTCTTTAACGAGTCTGAGGTGACAAAAATGATGCCGTGTATCAAAACTCAACGTGATTGGCACATTCGCTTTGCGTTCGCTTTGTTGTTGCACACCATCCTGGTACAGCCCTGTCGAATTTTTACAGCGACTGGGCTGTGTATAGTTACAGATTACCTACTGTGTCTCTATGGAATTTTCTCGTTTTTTCTATTCCTTTTTCTTCCTGACAAATTTTGTGAATCCGCTATCTCAACAATGACAAGACCAACCAACATGAAATTCTCAATCTTCATATAACATGTCAACATCTTGATAAAAAAATCTTCTCGTAACGTCAACTTATCTGTGACGTCATTTGGTAGGTGCCATTTTGTCCTTTTGGCATGATGTCAAATGATCGATCATATATCTTTGTAACTATAAATGTCATAACTTTCGATCATTTTTAATGGATATATTGTCAACTGATCATTTCGCACAAGGCATATCAGTCAGGCTAATGCTCAAAACGACTTCCCGACCAATTTTCTAGATATGTTTCAGACAATTTTAAGAGTTTAAAAAATTTCTGTGCCTGCACATCCATCTGCGTGTTTTCACTTGCGAGCAAAATGCACTTTTTTCAACTGATTTGGATTCCTGATACATCCAGGATTAAAAGGATTTTTAACTTTTTGCAAGATTTCCTCTTTTTGATGCATGCTGAGACTAAAGAAATTAATTGAAAGAATATCGATAAGCAATTTAGAATATGAGATCAGTTTGTTGCATCATGATGAACAGACATGTGCAAGGGTTGTAATTTGCAGATTTTGTAAATAATTTTTATCATAGTACATTTCTGCAGTGCCCTCCTCATTTAGCAATGAGTTTCATGGCTGGCGGAACCATGGGGGCTGTGGGGGTTCGGGCCCCCACACTTCTTGTACACCATACAAAGGAATACATAAGGTGTCATCACTTTGGGCCCCCACACTTTTTTTAACCCGGAAGTAACGTTAGTGGCACTTAATAGTAAGGGATAGAGATCTTGAAGTGTGAGCGTGGTAAGGTTATGTTTTTAACTGAAGACCTTTATAATTTTTATTGTTTATTTTGAGGACTGAGGACCTTTTTTTTTTGTTTTGTTTTCATTTCGTTTTGTTTCGTTTGTCAGCTGAAGAAACCCGGAAATGGAAGATGGACGGGGAGAAATGAGCCGAGGACCTTTTTTTTTTTTTTTTTTTTTTTTTTTTGCTTGTTAGCTCATGAAACCCGGAAGTGGGCCCTGAGTTTATAGAAAGTTACTAATACATGATGATTGAATCATACCCTAGTGGTATATTCTTAATTGCATGCAGCTGACAAGTTGCTGCATGTGATTCAATGAACATTCAATTCGATGAACATACTTGGCCCATAATCAGTAACTGAATATAATTCATCACCATAGGAAACACGATCAGGTACTCTGAGATTGCAATGCCTCCAGTGTACCTTCTTGGGTATAATACTTTGCATTTTCATCATTACCCAACTGAAATTGTATCATCACAGCGTCATTTCACACATTTCCTATGCATAATGTCTATACTTTAGAGTAAAATTCAACAGTTTCTGCAGGCAAATGAATACTTTGATTTACTTTTAAGGGAGAATAATTTCTCGATCTTGGGCTTTCCAAAGCTGCCTTTGGTGTTTACCCAGGCACTTTTATGTGTGGTGTGCAACATCTCAACCAAAGTGGGAATTTGACAGAACTACAGGGAATATTTTTCTTTGAATTTTAGCAAAAAGTTTGATATTGTTCGATCATTGTCTCATCCATTCACTCATAATATCAAGACTGGATTTCTGTAACAGTATTCTAGCTGGCCTTCCATCTGCAACCTTGAACAGATCTCAAGCAGTACAGAATGCAGCGGCACATTTGCTCATTGGGCTGAGGAAGTATGATCACATCACCCCTGTCCTGGCTGAGCTGCATTGGCTCCCCATCAAGAACAGAATTGATTTCAAGATCCTACTGCTTATTCATGGTCTGGCCCCAGGATACTGGTCTTCTCTAATCGAGCGACAGCAGCCTCGCCCTGGCCTTTGTTCATCTGGCCTTACTCTCCAGGTGCCCATCACACATCTCAATGGATACGGAGACCAGGTATTTTCCTCTATCGCTCCTCGCCTATGGAACTCCCTCCCATCTTTTCTCTGTGAAATTGACAAACTGGATCACTTCAAAAGCCTCACTCAAGACTCACAATTTTCACCAGGCATTCAATTGCTAAATTAATCTCTTGGAGAAGTCTGCACCTTTGAATGTTTCTATTAAGACGCTATACAAATGCTGTGAATCATCATCATCACCATAAATCATCTAATATTTCAAGCTCAACAAAACCGCTAAATCATTATGCACTTGTCAATTGTAGTCCCGGCCCATGGGTACCCAGGGATGGTCGGGACTTGCAACCAAGTTGGGCGGGGATTTCAGCATTTTTTTCGCCCGGGTGGGTAGGGAATAGACCGGGCTTTGTAGGGGGAAATTCACTTAATTTGCAATGGTGGGCCGGGGATGTACCGGGGTGTTGTCAGGGGAAATTCAATTACTTTGCCCAGGTGGGTCGGGAATGGACCGGGCTTTGTCGGGGGAGATTCACTTATTTTGCCCCGGTGGGTGGGGAATAAACCGGGGCTTGTCGGGGGAAATTCGCTCCAACCAAATGGCAAGCATTTGGGGCAGGAATTTTGGCCGGGATTGAGCCAGATTTTGCTAGAGAGTTGACCATGACTTGTACCATTTCCAATACGGTAATGTGACCATAAATTATTTCGCTTGACTAGCAATTCCCCGCTATTGAGGACTCGGTAACATTGCCCAAAAGTCGCGTAAACGCATGAATCCTGTAAGAAAATAGAGCCTAGCGCGAAACATGCGCGATTTGCACATTTCATGAATTTTTCTGACGTGGAACCTTCGATCGTATTTTCTGCGGATGTGCGCTGTATCGGCGCTTTACGCGATTCCATGCGGGCTCGGTCACACTGCCCAAAAGTTGCATAATCGCATAAATTACGTAAGAAATTTGGTTTTGCGTGCTTGTCCGTCGAGAATTTGACCATTTTCGCTGATTTACGCAATGAAAAATCACTGATGAATTGTGCAAGAACTGCGGAAAGATCACGCAAGAATATAGCGCCACAATCATACGTGAGTTGTTAGTGATACATTAGTGATTCATCGATCAGTATTTCGGAAGTATACATGTGCTTATTTGCATGTTCTGTTAGAGATATATAGGCCTACGCCAATATTTTTTTTCAGTGATTTTCAGTGATACGTAGGTGTTAGCGCGAAACATGCGTCATTATTTATGTCTGCTAATCGTCAGTGGAGAGTCGTTGGTGTACGCGATAGCGGCAACATTTTCGCGAACAATCGCTGATATTCCACCCATAATTCACGCATTGTTCGCGTACTAAGAACCACGCAAACTACGCAAAAATTTCGTAGAACAGCGCAGTAATGCGAAGCCGAGTTTTGAGCTCCTCAAAACCTGGAATTGCGTAAAGCGCCGATCCGGCGCGCATCGGCTGACAACTACAAAGGTTCCACGTTGTAGACCCCTAGACAAACTCATGAAACCGCACTGGATTGCGCATGTATCACGTAAATAAGGCTCAAATTTCTTACGTGATTCATGCGTTTACGCGACTTTTGGGCAGTGTGACAGGTCCTCAAAGGCCAGGTTTTTGAGCAGCTCAAAATTCGGCTTCGCGTAAAAGTTTAGGCAGTATTGCGCTGTTTTACGTAATTTTTGCGTAGTTTGCGTTGTTCTTACACGAAAAACGCACGAAATATGCATGGAATATCAGTGATCGTTTGCGAAAATGTTGCCACTATCACGTTCATGTGCAAATCATGCACGATTCTTACGCAATTCATTGTGATAAAGCGCAGATTATGCGTGATTTTCCATGGACCTCAGTCGTCGCGCACAACCAAGAATTCGCCCTTTTTGGGGCCTTTGCGTGCCTATATATGCGCTGAAAGTGCGTGGTTTAGTGATTTTTTAGTGATATTTCCGTAGTTCTTGCACAATTCATCGGCGATTTTCATCGCGTTAATCAGCGAAAATTCTCAACGGACAAGCACGCACAACCAAATTTCTTGTGTGATTGATGCAAACTTACGCGACTTTTGGGCAGTGTGACCGGGCCTTAAGGGTCGGGACTTGGCCGGGGATTTCTATGCAAATATACCCGGCTTGTCGGGGACTTGGCCGGGGATTTCTGCACAAATATTGCCCGGACTGTCAGGGAATTGGCCGGGGATTTCAACTTCAATTTTGCCCGGCCTGCCGGGGACTTAGCGGGGGATTTCCGTGAAAATTTTGCCCGACCGGTCGGAGACTTGGCCGGGACTTGGCCGGGTGGTGTAACATCCCAAAATTGCAAGTGTGATGCAAGTCCCGGCCATCCCCGGGTACCCAGGGGCCGGGACTACAATTGACAAGTGCATTACTATAAGTAAACAAATGCATGCTGTAACTTTTTGCTTAGAAATACAGTCTACATATATGAGAGTCTGTGAACACTGGTTTTCTGAATTTAAGATTTTTACATTCTCATGACTCTTTGCTTTAAATTCCGATGTATTGCTGCCCGACTTTGTTTCCAACCATAAAACAGTGACAGCAACATGAGAGAGTGGGCATCTACATGATACATAGGCCTACAGCTTTGGGAAATTGGTTGTAATACACAATACATGTAAATGTACTGGAAGTCAACCATACAGAGAATTAGCCTTTTCATTAGCACTCAGTAATCCACTCAAACTTGGCCTAGCTGTAGATTAGCAAGCCCACTCAGATATTAAAATGCACCGTCTGTGTCAATGGTGACCTACGTAACAAGGAATAAGGTAGGTCCTATAAATACCTTAAAGATGTAAATCTCTATTCATTGATCATTAGTTTCCAGACATCTGTGCCAACTGGCAAACAAAGCACAAAAAGGATTAAACACAGTTCCGATCTTTAAAAAACACCATGGTTACGCCTATATGCTTAACACAGACTGAAAAGTTTCACATCATAACAGAATTTGAAGTACAAAATGGACTTAGATTTGCACAATTAATTAGAGGTAGTTAGGATGTACTTTTTGTGATCAATGCCAAAATTCTTATTTTCACTTATATCACTCTATTTTATAGCCTCTGAATTTAAACACCTTTGAATCAATCAGAGTATCGTGATAATACATGTTCATTGAACCACTATGCAATGAAAATAAAAGATTGAATTGAAGCTGGGTGCCAGTTCCTTTGGCCCAAATATTGGCTTTTGTGAGCATATTTGACATCTAAACACGGGAAAATCAGTATGAGCACACTCACCTGCTCTTTGATCTTGTGGACGAATCCTATCCTTCAGCAAGTTATACTTCATGCAGGTGACAATCAACACAATTACCAGGACAGCTACCACTATAGCCAACACAGCTACCACTGCACACAACATGACTACTACTGTATTGCCTGCACACAAAATTAAAAAAACAAACAAACTAGAAATGTCACTATGGCAACTGGTATGCCTCCACCATAATGCATGGCTCTCCCAATACACTAGCTTACAGTACGTCTTGACAATATGAGACGAAAGTTTCACATAACTGGCAAACAATTAAAATGACATGCTTGTCACAAATGTGTTGAGTGTTTACTTTCCTCAATCTCAATTTCATTTGGATGGGTGGCTAAAATTGTCTAAGAGAGCAGGTATTCGGGGATTTGAGCAATTTTGACTTGACCTCTCATCACTGCCCTTTGACCATATGACCTACAATTCTTTAAATAATTACTAACAGGTGACATCCATTTCAATTCAAAACAATACTTTGAGCTATTTCAAAATATGGTAAAAATTGTGACATTGGAACATTTTCCCTTGACCTGTGACTTCATGGCCCAAATCTTTCCCTACAGAATCATTGTAGAGTAATTCATGTATATGGGTGAGAATTTAAACGATGTACAATTGTCAATTTTTGCGCCTTATGACACTCTTTCCCTTAGAACACACCAGGATGATCTAAGAAAGCAGTTTCTTTCATGTCATCTCAAAGCCTGGTTAAGTTTCCTTTCAGGAAATGTATGGGTTGGTTTACTTCTGACTGATATTTTGCATTTTACAAGGACTTAACGCTAAAAAATACGGTAAAAATGCTATTTTCACAATATTTTTTGTTTTTCAAACCAATGATTTGCCTTTTTAAGGTACGTGACATCTACAGTATTATCTGACCATGTTCTGGATTTGTCATATCATGGGTATGTACCACAAAATTATAAGAACTCTATGAGCACGTATAAAATTACAGAGAACAATTGAAATATCAAGGTCCTAAACAGACGAACGTCCATGATGCTTCTATTTATGTCTATCGCTGCTGCAAATTCTACTTTGTTGTCCAAACTGTAATGTATACGAAAAATTGGTGTTCCACCTAATGTACATATCCTGCAAAAATTGTACGTCTACTGGCTGTACATGGGACATAACATTCTTTCATGCAAGATTATACTCAGTTTTCGTCACAGATGTGCGTCCGCTATTTACCAATAAAGATCGCAGCCCATTGAACGTTAATGGCGATATTGTTCTGTGTCATAATCAACTAAGATCTAGCCACATGGTAATATGTATGTTTTGAGTTTTTGTCCACCCCTTGTCAAATGCGAACCGAAATTACATTTTAGACGAACCTCCGAGAAAAAAAGAACGTCCGTGATGATTAAAACTTTATTGAGTGGGGCACCATCTTCTTTTGATGGCACAGGTACATTTTTCTTCTGGCTCTCTAGCGGAGGAGCTGCATGCCATGTTTGGAGCGGACTGGGGCTTGTCTGCAGTGTTTGGACCATACGATTCACCGAAAACCCAGCAAATTTTTAATATTTTCTCTGAAAATCCACCTCCTACTTCCTCTGTGAAAAATACATATGTTGAAAGGGTGCCAAATTTTTAATAATTTGCACTGAAAATACCTTTTCAAAATTTTGAAAGAGTTAGGAAGGCTACGCGCTCTCTGTCGATTAGTTATCAGTCCTGGAACATGACCCTAGTGGTAGAACGAACATCCGTGACGTAAGCAATCCGATCGATAGGGATAACTTGTCTCGAAGGTGTCCTTTATTTTGTAAAACTTTCAGCTCAAATAAAGAAAAGTAAAGTTTTGCAAAGTAAACAGTGAGCTTAGAGCAGTAGTTTCAGAATTTTTAAGGCGGTATGTGATCATGATGAACAAACAGCTCAAAATTTGCTTGCAATTTTACCCTTGTATTCCCTCTAGTTACATAAATACAGCTGAACACTGAAAACCAACTTATAGGAATCTGGAATTTTGCGTACTAATCTGTAATCTCTGTGCATTTAAATTTCTTTCTGATGAGGTTTTGGAGACAATTTGCACTGTTATAGGTTCTGAAAAATTTTGCTCACGGATGTTCGGTCCGAGAAAGGAATCTGTGATAATTACAAATATATCACTGTACGATGAGTTAATGTTACTTGAAATATTACTGAATCACTGAGTCTCTCATACCCAAAAGTGAATAACGTTCAGCATTCAATTTTCCTGTAATAACAAAAGGAAAACGTTTTGCTCATGGATGTTCGTTGGTAGAATAAGTCCATGAATTACATAAGTAGGAGAAAGAGGAACAATGCCACTTTTTAGTGACAGATGCTCCCTGTGTATATCTTTTGAGTAAGGTAGCTGCCATCTCAAACAGAACACATCTATTTTTGGTCTCCATCACGGACGTTCGCTGTAATTGTCATATATTTTATGCCTTTATACATTCTAATTTTTCTTTTCACGATTTTTCTCTCATTCCATAAGTAGCCTGAACATGCTGCGACCAAAAAGAACAAAAAAAAGTTCGAAAAGTGCTACGCAGTCACATTCAGAATATTGAAACGAAAAGGGTGAAATGATGGAAAAAGTCTGTAATGGGCATGTGTCAAGAAGAAACGTAAAAGTTTCAACAGAACGTGGAAGCACTTGAATGAAAACGAGAAGAAACTAAGGAAGGGTTGAGCTCCAACACATAGAGAAAAGAATTGCCAGAGCACTCCCGTTACACCGAGTTAATCTGCAGGGGCTGTTTTTGTTCATTTTTTATTCATCGAAATTTCGTCATAAGCGAACAAAAATAATGTAGTATTATTGTCTGATGAAAACACGCAAATCCTCCATTTATCATGACATGGTGTTCTTACACTCATCAATGGAAAGCAATCTTTATGTTAAAGGCAGCCGATCGCCATCCCTAATGGTACGTAAACTCCGAACGACCGAAGTTTGTGTAATGCTACCACTGAGACAAGTTTTAGTGTATGTGTGTGCGTGTGTGTGTACGCATCATACACAAACATTGTCACCACGAGCTGCGGTGATTGGAGGAGAGAGGCCAGAAGACGCTGCGGCGTGTGTGTGTGTGTGTGTGTGTGTGTGCGTGTGTGTGTACGCATCATACACAAATATTGTCACCGCGAGCTGCGGTGATTGGAGGAGAGAGGCCAGAAGACGTGTGGCTCTTTTGGCCTCTCTTCATGCGCATGCGCACTGAGAGTGTGCGTCCATTCGGAAGCTCTCGGGACAGCCATTTTGGGTTAGGAGATAAGCACAGGGAGCTCTCTTGTAGCCTACCGTATTTTCGCTGACCCATTGAGCCAGCGCTATTCTCATTCGGGAGTCACTACATTTGATACAGAATGGGGGAGGCAGCGTGTTGCATTCGTCTCCGTGCCGCACAAACCACTCGCCACGACCGAGTGTCTTTAATTTGCAATTCTGCCTCATATATCTTCTTTTTTTAAGTTTACTTTTAAGAGACAGAGAGATCATTTGTGACCCTGCACCTCAAAACAAACAAAAAGTCGCCAGACATGAATTTTTAGTTAAGACCATATTTTCAAAGAACAGACTTTAAAGGACAAGTCCACCGTCATAAACATAAGGATTGAGAGAATGTAGCAATATTAGTAGAACACATCATTGAAAGTTTGAGGAAAATCGGACAATCCGTTCAAAAGTTATGAATTTTTGAAGTTTTTGTGCAGTAACCGCTGGATGAGAAGACTACGGCAGTGTATGAATAACTTAGATGTCACATGCGTACAACAATATAAGGAAAATATAAAGAGATTTTCACAAAATTTCATCTTTTGAAAAAAGTACACATTCCCTTGACTCGTCACCGACATATGTTATGGGTAATATTATTCCCCCTGCCCTTAGAAAGAGGCAAGTCAAGTGCTCTTTTGTTATGCGAAAAAAGTGAAAATATGTTAAATTTTCTTTACATTTTCTTTATACTGTTGTACGCATATGACTCATAAGCTATAGTAGTCTCCTCATACAGCGGTTCAAACACAAAAATTTGAAAAATTCATAACTTTTGCATCGATTGTCCAATTTTCCTCAAACTTTCACTGATGTGTTCTACTAATATTGCTGCATTCTCTCAATCCTTATGTTTATGAAGGTGAACTTGTCCTTTAAGCTTTAAAATGATGTATAACTCAAATCAAATGGACTCTCCTAACCTATCTAAATATTGGAAAGAAAGCACAAACTCAGGAAAAGTGTGAAATGAGAAAAGAGGCTCTGAAGTACAGCATCTATTCAAGCGCTTAATCTTTACCAAACCGTGATGGCTGTGCGATGAATGAGACAAAAAACAGGAAGTAAACCACAGGAGTAACAACAATGAAGGGATTATCAGATTAAACTGAAATTTAGCATGCCTCATTAACACATTCTGTCCACAATTAATGCCAACTGTCAAAGCAGTAGCACTATCCTTTCAAAAGTTATCAGAGTTGAAAGTGAAGAATGTGGACATGGTTTTTCAGAAATGAAAAAGGGATTCTAAAGACACACCTAATCACACTAATCTACCAAAAATGCTCGAGATAAACTGCTAAAAAACACACTTTCCTGCCCGTTTTATGATACCAAATTTTAGCATAATGTAAAAGAAGACCCGCTCTTTCAGAAAACATGAAAAAGTCAAGTTCGGCTGGGTTGACCCGTTTCACTTATTTTCAGTCCTCACGCAAAATCAGTGTGTGCGACTTTATGTTCGTTTTGAGGTGCACGGTCACATTTGTGCTTTTGTGCTTACTTTGAAAACACATATTAAAAAAGTGATGATTTAGTAATATGCTTGAGGTCGCACTTTGATACGTTCGCTCTTGCAAAGATTCATTACTCGGAATGTCCATTATTCACTGGATTCATTAATCCAAAGGTTTGTTATTCCTAAAACGACAAAAGAAAGGTTTGTAATTAATTCAAGAGGTTCCTCATTAAAAATGTTCTTATTTGGAAAGTTTGTAAATCCAAAAATTCAATTATATTAAGGTTGAATATTCTTAAGGTCCATTATTCTAAATGTGGAATATGGGCCTGATATTCGTTTAGGTGAAAACGATATCATGCAGTTTCTGAATCTGGAGGCTGTGGTTATTAACTTGTTTCTCCACATTTGGATTATGAACCTTATTTCACGTTCCAATTAACACACAAACATTCCAATTAGCCTTCGGAGATTCCTATCATATTTTACTGAATAAACAAGCTTTATGATTGTACGAACCTTAATCAATTTCGGATTGACAAACCATACTGTATAATATCGAAGTCACAAACATCCATCTGAGTTTTATGAACTTAGTGCGTTGAAATTGTTATCACGAAACTTCGGAGTAACGAACCGTATATCATTTCTGACTCGCATAATAACAAAAATTCTCCTCGGTAACAGTGTGTAACACAAGAGGCAAACGCAGAGGGATTTCTTCTTATACACACTGAAACATGAAGCGTTTGCCCTCCACAGTTAAACTTCGTATTTCGATAACGGAGCACATTTCTTTTGTGTTTCTTTGTCAATTCTTTGTCATATCCACCTGCGACCGTGTTCGTTATCGTGGTTATAAGCAAATTTTGCATTGTAGTAATTAAATAACAAATTTAGGACCTGAATCTTTACTTTGTGATTATGAAATTTTGATAAGTGTATTCGTTCTTAAGGATATGGGCAATTCCACGGTAACTCGCGTTACAAATAATGGGTACATTTATGGGATAATGTGCCAATATCTTTGTAATTGGTAGGATCTACAAGTTACTTTTTTCATCATGGGTTAAGTAGACATACACCAACCAAATGAATCCAAAAAGAAAAATAAAGGACAAACATGTTGGGATTCTTGAATCATTTAACTTTGGTAACTCGCGTTACACAAAAAGGACATTGTCAATTCTATAAAGACCTCTTTTTGGAAAGTCTCCTCATACTAGACAATCTTGATAAAAGTTTTCTTACCTTGAATTGATAGTGGGTTAGGACTCATAAATTAACACTATCAAAGTTGAGTAACAATGACCTGGTAAACTGTAGGGAGCCTTTATGTCGGTAACTCGCGTTACGGTAACTCGCATTACATTATGTCCACTCACACAGGGTGACACAAATTGATGACATTCAACTATTCTGATGGCACTGAATCTTGTGTTGAATATTTTGAGAGATGCATAGTTTTGTAGATGGGCAAGTCCAAGATAACACGCACGTTACGTATGGGACATTCAGAGACTTTTATGACCTGAAAAATAGTGTTAATGGCCTTTGATCATATTGAACTTCATCATGGTGATTGATATCTAGGAGAAGTATAATCTTGTAAAAAATTGAGAAAAATGACCTTGACAATTATATTCTAAAAGAGAAAATATGTGCCGTTACGTATGGGACCAGAAAATTTTTGTTTTTTTGAACATTTTTTTCAACCTCAAAACTCTCTGAAAGTATATCATTCTACAACTTGTAACTCACTGTGATGAAAGTCACAACACTCAAGATTATCACAGGTAAGTTTCATGTCATTAGGCAAAAAGCTCTAATTACAGGTTCTAATCAAAGACAGACATGACGTGTTACGTATGGGACAGTTACGTATGGGACAGTTTGTCCCCCATTCATTTAGTGTGTGAAGAACCATGTTTATGGGTATTTTGCATAATCATTGAAGTAGAATCAGTTGAAACTACTCAAATACTGATCCAGATTGTCAAGGAAACAATATTCCCCAAATATTCACCATCATAATCATATTCAATCATATTTTTGTATTTTTATGACCAACCTGGGTATGCATGCCCTTTGTCCCCCATTCGTTAAGTGTGTGGAGAAGCATGTTTATGGGTATTTTGCAAAATAATTTTGCAAAATACCCATAAACAAATTTTTGCATAATTATTGAGGTGGAATCAGTTGAAATCACTGAAATACTGATCCAGATTGACAAGGGAACAATATTCCCCAGATATTTACCATCATAATCACATTCAATCATATTCTATATTTTTTATGACCAACCTGAGTATGTATGCCCTATTTTTATCAGGATAGTTACTACTGAAAAATTGAATACCTGGTAGTTTAAAGTGTTTTCTTCCATTGATGAAGGGCAGTTTGCCATTTAGTTTCAATAAAAAACAACTTGACACAAGAAATATTAAGTTTAATAAATAAGCAATACCTGCTGCGTGGAACCCCAGTGATCGAGTAGATACATTGTATATCAGAATGATGTCTGTCTAGCAGTCAGGTCATTGATTCGAGTCACACCTCAGTATGTATACCCATGAATTTTGTTGTGGCTACTACTGAAAACTGAATAAGGACAATTTGTGTATCACTTGCAATTAAAAAAAAATCATTTTACCTTTTATATTTTTTTTCTATATATGTCACAACCATTTCAAATTGAATCTCCATCACATAAACTTTGAATTCCTCTAGTCTTAGGATTTTATGCTCCTAAGTAATTCATATAATTGGTTTCCAATCATTTCTTTAAATGTTGAAAACTGAATCCCCATTTCTACAAAAAACTACAATGTATACCATCCCTTTAATGCTGATTTTTCATTGTGTATTTTGCCATTTTCCCCTCCCCCTTTCTGAAAATTGTTCAGTCAAGTTCATGTATTGTTTCAAGTGTCTATAACTCAAAAAGTAGCTACAATGTTGGGATGCTTTCTTCAGGATGATTGACCATTTGTGTACTGAGAAACCTTCCCAGCTAGCTACATGCATTCACATGCAATATGTATGAGGATGTCCCATACGTAACATTATTTCAATGCCTAATAAAAAATATTTCTTTTACTTTTTTTTCTCTTTTCTCTGGTATCTAATTTCTCTAAACAATAAATTAGAACTTTCCAAAAGGGCATTAAAATAACCTCAGCAATTTCAGAATAAACCTAAAAAAATGACCTCATTTTGTTACGTATGGGACATCTCATGATAGGACACGAGCTAATTTGCATAATCATTTGCATAATCCCTAAATTTTCATACCAAGTTAAACTATGTGATGAACTTCTTATGTCCACATATTAATCAAATATTATTTGCTTTCCTTTGAATTAATATGAATTTTTATAAATGTCCCATACGTAACGCTGTGTTTCACATATATGCAAATGAAGCCCTTGAAATTTGCATAAATTTACATAATATCATTTTTTCCTCCACAGAAATCAAAACTTCAACTCATAAGCTTCAAAATGATACCAAACATGTCAATATTGAGCAAAGATGAAATTTTGCCTTCTGAGGGGACCTTATCTTGGACTTGCCCAGATAGTAAAATGAATGAATGTTAAACAAACATTTTACTAATAAACCCAATTGATAGAGAAGAATGCATTTAAGACTAATAAGAGTTTCACTCCTCATAGAGACCTTGAATATGTTTGAATATATACCCAGATGATTTAGGTGTATATCAAAGTACATTGTAATTTTCAGAGTGTAAAGATGAAAAATGTTGAAAGTCTTTTTAAAACAAAACATAAAAGTATCAAACCCTATCTATAAGTTTACAAAAAAGCTTTACAATCTTTCAAAAATTAAAATCCTATCTTTGTGAGGGGTGAAAACTAGTACATTTCTTTGCAACTGATTGACAAATAGACCAGTTCGTAATTCCACTTTGCGCATGAGCAGAAAAAGGTCATTTGTACCAACAGGCATTTTGGTTTTTAAATTCACTGAGATAAGCATCTGTGATGCGATGATTATTCATGTGATCCTTATCTAAATGATGCTTGCCAGCACATCCACCTGACAGCAAGAATGGTATTTCGCTATATAAAAGGAGAAAAGCTGTTACTGCATTCAATACAAAACAATGAAATGGATGGCTGCTAAATTATAAACTGATGGGAGTACTCTGATCCCCTGATCTAAATGCAAGTTCATTCTTTTTTTTTAATACGAATTCCATAAATTGTTATATCAGGCAAGCTTATGCATTATGCCACTTTGAAAATGAGTGAAGTGCCGAACCAACTGAGAAAAAAAAAAAAAGGTTATTTGTACCAATGTATACATGAGCTAAATTACAAACTGGCTTATTACCCTTCATCGACATAAATAAGCACTGAATTGATCAGTGTTTTAGTAGTAGCCATGATAAAAAAAGTCATGGGCGTACATACTCAAACAGAATTCGAACCCACAACCTCCTGATCTCCCCAGACAGGCGTCATCTCCACTAGACCACCGAACTTCCGCCTAACAGGAAGCGTTGGTTCTAATCCTTATATCATGCAGCGGGTACTGCATATTTTATTATTCAAAGTCATGAAATTCTTCCATTGAGATGTTTTCATTGCAACTGATTGACAAATTGCCCTACATCAGCGTAAAAAAGCACTGAATTGATCAGTGTTTTAGTAGCAGCCGTGATAAAAAATCAGGGGCATACATACAATGTACTCAAGCAGGATTCGAACCAAAACCTCCTGATCTCCAGACAGGCGTCGTTGTCACTAGACCACAGAATAAGGATTAGAACCAACACTTGCTGCTTTGTAGCATTCTGTAATAAAAATTCTGTAATACTGATGCAGGAAATTCAGATGATAAATTTTATGTTCTCATTCACTGCTGGATGTACATGTACACATGCAGTGAAAGCCTGGCTAGACTCTTCAATGTGGCATGTGATCAGTGGCCTTGATGCTAGTATTATACAATCACAGTTTATTAGGCTGCCTTCCTTTGTTTCAGTCCAGCATAGTGTGTATAATACTGCATTTGATTGTTTTTACCACAATCTAGCTCAATTAAGTGTTAAAATTTGCTTATGTTGGTGGAAACTAGTGTTTATACACTGTAGTCGGTAACTCGCGTTACATGCCAGTAACTCGCGTTACATGGTAACTCGCGTTACACTTTTCATTGACATTTTTTAATGTGATGACAGTGTTTATTCAAGTCAACATCCTGTGTACAGTATCAGGGTATGATGAATTTAGAAAATTATGATTCCCAACAAATTACCTCCACTGCTTCCTTCAGAATGAAAAATATTTCTTGTTTCGGTAACTCGCGTTACATGGCTCAAGGGCTGAACTTTCATGTGGTGATTAAATCTTTTTTTAAGGTGGCATAAAAATTTCCTCACAGGAGACTGAAGTAGAACCAATATGCTTCTTTAAAATAAATTAATTGAAGTGCTAGCAGAATTGTTCTATTAAAAAAATGTATATTAAGTTAAGCATGCATTTTAGCAATTTGGATGACTGAAAAATTGTCATCAACATTTGTAGCTGTTTCTCGAGAAATATTTGACCGATTGATATAATTCTTTGAGTTTCTTTAACTTCAATAATACATAATGAGTAATTCTTTTGCAATATGATAAACTTGAAATTTTAGTGCCATGTCCACATTCCCATGGAATTGCCCATATGCACTTTATCGCGATATGGGAGCGTTAAATTTTTGAAATCAGTCAACTCTCAATGCGATCTTCTTCCATTTTTTTTTCATACGGACTTGGGTTAATAACAGATTTTCAGTTGAGACATCTAAAGTTATCATAAAAAGTTTTGTCAAAAGCATCATCCAATTTATTTGGTTAATGGTAATGAAAGCAATGTGTGCGGAAAATATTCTTTTTTTTTTTCAGAGGTTATCGATGGCCTGCTTGCAACCAACAAGACATGACATTGCATTTTCTTATAATTCATTTGATTGTTTTAACCTGAAGTGTAAATTTACAAATGGTAGTCGTTATAATTACAGTGTTGACTGATTTGCTTGACGGAACATTCTAGCGACAAGGCGTAATGTTTCATCAGATGGAGTACATCAGTGAGATTTCACGTACGTTTGTACGTTCATCTACGAGGGATGGAAAAAGTTTTTTTTTATTCCTCAGCATGAAAAAATATGAAACAAGCTTTTATAATTGAGAATTGGTAATAATTATTCATGATTTTGCAGCTCTAGGAGTTTGTTCTCGACATGAAATTCCTGTTTGTTGTGAAAAGAATGCGTTTCCAACTCCAGAGAACTGCATTGTTCAATATCTTCTTTGTTCCGAACGTCCGTGAGCTTTATGCGAACCTCCCTGATGAAAACTATGCAATGTTTGTTTGGTTATAGAGACTGCCTAGATCAGATACATCTTAAACAAGGAAAAGTAGAAATTACGCGGTGCATAATATATGTCCCCGCCAGAAGTAGCATTTTGTAGCAAAATGTACAATATAGGTCAAAAATCAAGGTCAAAGGTCAAAAATCAAGGTCAAAGGTCAAAGAAGTCAAAGGTCAAAATTCTGTGTACAAATTTTGAAGCCCTCACCTAGTGCCATCACATAAAGCAAACAGAATCGAAATCAGGTTAGAAATGGCGAAAGAGTAGCATTTTGTAGCAAATGTACAATATAGGTCAAAAATCAAGGTCAAAGGTCAAAGAAGTCAAAAGTCAAAATTCTGTGTAGAAGTTTTGAAGCCCTCACCTAGTGCCATCACATAAAGCAAACGGAATCGAAATCGGGTTAGAAATGGCGAAGGAGTAGCATTTTGTAGCAAAATGTACAATACAGGTCAAAAATCAAGGTCAAAGGTCAAAGAAGTCAAAGGTCAAAATTCTGTTCTGCAAAAGAGTAATATTTCAACAGAAATAACAAATTTGGTTAAATCATCAGTTGTCTATCATTACGTACAGGCAAGGCTGCACACTAACCAATTTTTTCTGCCGGTCTGACCTGTCTCTATCGCACCAGTAAATACCCAGTTTTACCAATTTTTTACTGGTCCGAACAGAAAATTTACTGGTCAACAACAACCCAAAAAAGCATTAAATGACTTTCAAATTTATTTTCATGCTTTTTGTCGACTACTATTACCCCCCCCCCCCCAATTTGTAAACTTGCATTGTTTATTGCACAAGAAACCTTTATGGATCATTGCATTGAGAAGGAACAAAAAGGAATCATTTGCGAATTGATTTGTTGATACGAAAAGGAAGAAAAAAGGAAGGGATTGAAATACGGTTTTTAACTTTCCTCCGAAATTTTTTTCGCGTATCTTGTATGCGTTCTTGAAAGTACACTGTAGGGTCAAATTTGTGATGTTTGTACTCCTATCTCTTCTTCGTGTATAGAACAATTTAAAAAGAATTGAATGTTTGTTTGTGAATTGAAGCGTAAAATGATTATGAACAAAATCAGTTTGTATCAAATGCATTTGTGCCTTCTTGTAAACATCGGTGCACGTAGAGTAACACACGTTACTTAACTTGCTGCACATTTCACACTCCTGGTGCTGAGCTGGATTGCGATGATTTCATGAATCATTTTAGCTTTAGTATTTTCTGATGCACGTGCCAGAAGGGGTTCTTTATTTTTCTTCCGATAATCTCTTCGCATTTGTGCATGCGTTCTTGAAAGGTATATACGGCAGGGTCAAATTCGCGATCCTTTTGGCGCCTATCTTCATTATGAGACCATTCTGAAGGAATGAACTGAAAATGAACGCAATCAGATCTGTTTACCACTGAATATTTTTTTACTTTTTCTAAAAATCGGCACAAGTAAACTAGTTCTAACATGTCAACTGCCATGCTGCTGCGAAGCCGGGATCTTCAAGTGCCCGTGTCATAAAACTTGTCATCAATGACAACTGCCACATTTCTATGACAAATTTGCATTCAGCCAATCAGATGCGAGGATTTCAGTAGCTTGTCACATCTATGACAAATTGTCACTGATGACAAGTTTTATGACACAGGATCGGATCTTGCGTTAAAAAATCATGAGTGAAATGACCACAGAAATGCGTGCGCCTCTATCCATACTCCTTGTCTGGCATGACCGCCGATCGCAAGCAAACAAACGAACAAACTCGTCGGGGAATACCGGTATGCATTTCAGCAGTTACCGTACATTGTACATACTTTGCATGTATTGATGGCAGTGCGTGAGCAGCTCTAATACACAAGCGCACAAATAACCATCTCGTAGTGTCGACTGCTAATGCTCAAAACTAATTATGTTTACTGTACAAATTGCACCGGTAGACATAAACGAAAGTGACTTTTACCGGTCTGGGACCGTCGGAGCGACGCCAGTGTGCAGCCCTGGTACAGGTTAAGAATACAAGCTTAATATTCTGCCAACACATACATATATCTCTTAAGATATTTCGTTACGATTCTGAACTGAATCATATCGTTGCATGCTATGTTAATGGTATTCAAATGTATGTGCATTATTATTCCTCACGGACTTTTGCTGCTCTGGACATTGTAAACTTCCACGGCGAATTAGAACTTGTTCCTCTGGGAAGATCCTGGTATAATTGGGTTCATATTAAAGCTTAAATTATACTCTTTCAGGTAATTAAGATAGATGATTTTGAGTAATTCCAACTTTTTAAATTTGGTATTGATTTGGCTTAATTGTACATCGTTCAAAATTCTGACCCATGGTCTGCTTTTATTAAGCTTCTGCATTGAGTAATCTCCAAGGTACGGAGAAAAAGATTAATTTCAGCATATTGTGGCATTTTAACCTTACCTTTGACCCAAAGACACCAAAATGCCCTAGAGAGTTCTTGTCAGGCAGTATATTCATATGTACTAATTTCATGACAATATCTTGAGCCATTTCCAAGATATAGAGAAAAAGTAAAATTTTATCATTTTCCCTTGACCTTTATCTGGTAACACATGTAGACAGTAAAGCTAAGGAAAAAAAAAAGTTGCATTGGCGTAATGCGACTGACCCTAAAAATGTCCCTGACCCTAGAGATTTAAAAAACTAGATATGTCGCTATGGCGACTGGTATGTCTCCGCCATAATGCATGATTCTCCTAATAGGTCTGTAGTACATGTGGACAATGTGTGCTAACATTTTCACAAAATTGGTAAAATACTGAAATGACATGTTTGTCATAAATGTGTTGAATGTTCACCTTCCTTGACCTAGGTTTAATTGGATGAACAGGAGAGCATGTATTTGGGGATTTAAGGACTTTAACTTGATTTTGACCCTTTCATAAGTTTATGCATTGAGTAATTTTCAAGGTATGGAGAAAAGTGCAATTTCTGTATTGAGTAGTAAATTGTTACCATTTTCATCTGGCCTTTGACCCTAAAACTCAGAAGAGAATCACTGTTAGGCAGAATATGTACTAACTTTCAAGATAACTTCAGCCACTTCCAAGATATGGAGGAAGAAGTAAGTTCAGCACTTTCACTTGATCTTTGACCTTTTGACCTTTGAGGCAAAAAAAAAAAAATTGCCAGAGAATCTCTATTGGGTTATACATGCACACACCAAGTTAAAAAAAAAAATGAGTCCTGCAGGCATTGCATAAATGAGGTAAATAGTAAAATGTTGAGGTGTTGCCCTTGACCTTTACCCCTGACCTTTGACCCCATGAACCTTAAATTCCCTGGATAATCACTGCCAGTCAGTACATGCATATATACTGTGTTCCATGAAGATACCTTGAACAATATTTAAGATACGGAGAAAAAAGTGAAATTTTAACATTTTACTTGACCTTTTGACCTTTGACCCTAAACTTTCACCAGAGAATATTAATTGGGTAATACAACATGTATACACTACGTTTCAAGGAAATATCTTCAGGCATTGCATAGATATGGGGGAAATAGTGAAATTTTAAGCATTTGACCTTGACCCTTTGACCTTTGACCTTGAGCATGTGCACCCAAAAGTTGATAGGCACAACTTCACCCCCTAATACACACATGCCAAGTTTCATTAGGATACCTCAAGAGGTTTTTTAGTTACGCTGTCCACAAAATTCATTACGGACGGACGGAAGGATGGACGGAAGGATAGACGGAAGGATGGACGGACGGACGGAATGACGGACAACCCGAAAACATAATGTCTCCGGCACCACTTCATGGCGGAGGCATAAAAATCTTTGCTATCGCGATCACGATAGCATAAACTAGAAATGTCGCTACAGGGACTGGTTATACCCCCGTCAAACAACATTTCATAAGCTTTGGTCAAAACAACATTTGATAAGCTTTGGTCAAAAAACTGAGGAAGTAGTTAAATCCGCAAGATCTTTCCTTGATCTTCTGCCATTAATATGCCGTTACCATGGCAACGTACTTTCGGGTACTGTCGAAAAATGCGTCTTGCACATCTACAACTAAAGGCACACGTCTGTACCAAGTTTCATGGAAATTGGGCAAAAACTGAGGAAGTAGTTTGCAACACAAAATTTTCCATCATTTTGGCTCATAATATGTGAGCTGTTACCATGGCAACATACTTTTTGTCACTGTCAAGAAATGTGTCATGCTGACCTATATCCTAAGACAAACATTAAATATGAATTCCATGAGAATTGGAAGAACACTGTGAAGCAGTTTTGCCATGAAGCATTTTGCCCTATATTTTACCAATAACATGCCGTTACCATGGCAACGCACTTTTTGCCACTGCGGAAATATGTGTCTTGCACATTAACATATTCAGATGAACATCTGTACCTAATTTCATAAAAATTGATCAAAAACTGTGGGAGGAGTTCGCGACGCAAGATTTGTACCCATTTTTGCCCATAATATGCCGTTACCATGGCAACGTACTTTTGGGTACTGTCAAAAAATACGTCTTGCACATCTACAACCCAAGGCACACATCTGTGCCAAGTTTTATGGGAATCGGTTGAAAACTGAGGAAGTAGTTCGCGACGCAAGATTTGTACCCATTTTTGCCCATAATATGCCGTTACCATGGCAACGTACTTTTGGGTACTGTCAAAAAATACGTCTTGCACATCTACAACCCAAGGCACACATCTGTGCCAAGTTTTATGGGAATCGGTTGAAAACTGAGGAAGTAGTTCGCGACGCAAGATTTGCAACGGACCGACCGCCCGACCGACCGCCCGACCGACCGCCCGACCGACCGTCCGCTGATTCCTATATACCCCCTTCAAACTTCGTTTGGCGGGGGTATAAATATCTATATCGATAGGACAATCATTATTGCTTCGGTGCAGTCCCCATCTTTTGTCATTTGAGTTTCACAAGCTCCATCTCTTTTTTTAAAAATCTAATTGGCATGTGTAGTAGCATGATTTTTTTTTTTTGGAACATTTGGGCTGTTTTCATATATTTCTTTTTGTACTTCACCATATGGAGTCGTACAGCGTTCGCTTCACTGAAAAGTGCAGCTTAAAAAACAAGGAAAAGTAGAAATTACGCGGTGCGTAAAATATGTCCCCGCCGGAAGTAGCATTTAGTAGCAAAATGTACAATATCGGTAAAAAATCAAGGTCAATGGTCAAAGAAGTCAAAGGTCAAAATTCTGTGTAGAAGTTTTGAAGCCCTCACCTAGTGCCATCACAAAAAGCAAACGGAATCGAAATCGGGTTAGAAATGGCAAAGGAGGAGCATTTTGTAGCCAATGTACAATATAGGTCAAAAATCAAGGTCAAAGGTCAAAGAAGTCAAAGGTCAAAATTCTGTGTAGAAGTTTTGAAGCCCTCACCTAGTGCCATCACAAAAAGCAAACGGAATCGAAATCGGGTTAGAAATGGCGAAGAAGTAGCATTTTGTAGCCAATGTACAATATAGGTCAAAAATCAAGGTCAAAGGTCAAAGAAGTCAAAGGTCAAAATTCTGTGTAGAAGTTTTGAAGCCCTCACCTAGTGCCATCACATAAAGAAAACG
This sequence comes from Diadema antillarum, assembly GCF_040938485.1. Lineage (NCBI taxonomy): Eukaryota > Metazoa > Echinodermata > Echinoidea > Diadematoida > Diadematidae > Diadema > Diadema antillarum. The sequence goes on along the minus strand of NW_027272542.1, from coordinate 149,966 downwards.
GAATCGAAATCGGGTTAGAAATGGCAAAGGAGGAGCATTTTGTAGCCAATGTACAATATAGGTCAAAAATCAAGGTCAAAGGTCAAAGAAGTCAAGGGTCAAAATTCTGTGTAGAAGTTTTGAAGCCCTCACCTACAGACTGTAGTGCCATCACATAAAGCAAACGGAAATGAAATTGGGTTAGAAATGGCAAAGGAGTAGCATTTTGTAGCAAAATGTACAATATAGGTCAAAAATCAAGGTCAAAGGTCAAAGAAGTCAAAGGTCAAAATTCTGTGTACAAGTTTTGAAGCCCTCACCTAGTGCCATCACATAAAGCAAACGGAATCGAAATCGGGTTAGAAATGGCGAAGGAGTAGCATTTTGTAGCCAATGTACAATATAGGTCAAAAATCAAGGTCAAAGGTCACAGAAGTCAAAGGTCAAAATTCTGTGTAGAAGTTTTGAAGCCCTCACCTAGTGCCATCACATAAAGCAAACGGAATCGAAATCGGGTTAGAAATGGCGAAGGAGTAGCATTTTGAAGCAAAATGTACAATATAGGTCAAAGGTCAAGGTCAAAGGTCACAACTGAAATTCTGTGTAGAAGTTTCAAAGCTCCCATGTAGTGCTATCATATAAAGCAAACAGAATCAAAATTGGCTCATAAATGACAGAGAAGTAGCAAATTGAACATTTTGATCACACACGGACGCACAGACAGACAGACGGACAGACGGACAGACAGACGGACACACGGACACACACACGTACGGAGCCCGTTTCATAGTCCCCTGCTCGAACTCGTTCGGCGGGGACAAAAAATTGATTTACAGACCCTATTTTCATATATGGCCCGTTAAGCCAACACAATTTATTTTTCTTTATTTTTTTTTATTTTTTTTTTTAATTTTTTTTTTTTGGGGGGGAGGGGTGCCGTAAGTTTCGGGCCTTGACCTTTAACCTTGACATTTGACCCCATGACCTCCAAAGTCCAGGGAGAATCACTGTAAGGCACTACATGCATATGTACTATTAAAGTTCCATGAAGATACTTTGAGCAATTTTCGAGATATCGAGAAAAAAGTCAAATTTTAGCCTTTTACTTGTCCTGGAGCTAACCTTGATCTTTTACCCCACGTGACCCCTGAAGTCCAGGGAAAATCACTGTAAGGCACTACATGCGTGTATGTACTAAGTTCCATGAAGATACTTTGAGCAATTTCATGCAGAGATACAGAGAAAAAGGTGAAATTTTAGCCTTCTCACTTGACCTTTGACCCCACAGCCTAACACTTTCCCAAGAGAATCTTTACTGGGTAATACATGTATACACTAAGTTTCAAGAAAATACCTTCAGGCATTGCATAGGAAATTTTGAGAATTTGCAATTGACCTTTGACCTTGAGCACATGCAACCATAAGTTTACAGGCACAACTTCGTCCACTCATACATAGGGCCTACATATACCAAGTTTCATTAGCATATATCTCAAACGTTTTTTAAGTTACGCTGTCCACAAAATTGATTACAGATGGACGGATGGACGGAAGGACGGACTGACAGATTGACGGACAACCCAAAGACATAATGCCTCCAGTGACACTTTGTGGTGGAGGCATAAAAAAAATAACAATCAGCCACCACAAGTGGTTCAAATGGTAAATAACAATTTGTGAATATACGGGGCACCCATCCCATGAGGTTCAACATTCATTTGGAAAAGCAAACAAACTATAGGTGTCAGTACATCTCGTTTACAATTTACAGGTAGGTAGACTTCTTCTGAATATGTGTAGCAAAAAAAGCTGCTGAAAACTGCTTTTCCAATAGTGGTAAGCCAATGGAGTAAAATGGAGTCAAAAGGGGCCTGAGCTTTCGATCTCAGCAGAATCGTCATCAGAGGCAAAAGGACCAAGATTCTGAAGAAGATTCTGCTAGGATCGAAAGCTCAGGCCCCTTTTGACTCCACTCTTCTGAATATGGCGTATACATTACTGTAGACTCTGTATATTTTGCAAGCCTTCAGGGTTTTATCTGATAATTATGCAAGTTGACTGATAATTGCAAACTTAACAACTTGTAAAAATATTGCCTCCCATAAGAAATAAGTCGCACACTGTATCCAAAGTGAAAAACTATTTTTATTTTTCTTTGTAAAATGATATCTATTTCTCATTCTATCAAAGTGGTTAATCTCTAACAAGAAATCCAAAACTTGCAAAACTGTCTTACAAGTTCCAGTTTGCAAAACATTAATATACTTTAAAAACAAGGAAAAGTAGAAATTACGCGGTGCGTAACATATGTCCCCGCCGGAAGTAGCATTTTGTAACAAAATGTGCAATATAGGTAAAAAATCAAGGTCAAAGGTCAAAGAAGTCAAAGGTCAAAATTCTGTGTAGAAGTTTTGAAGCCCTCACCTAGTGCCATCACATAAAGCAAATGGAATCGAAATTGGGTTAGAAATGGCGAAGGAGTAGCATTTTGTAGCCAATGTACAATATAGGTCAAAAATCAAGGTCAAAGGTCAAAGAAGACAAAGGTCAAAATTCTGTGCAGAAGTTTTGAAGCCCTCACCTAGTGCTATCACATAAAGCAAACGGAATCGAAATCGGGTTAGAAATGGCGAAGGAGTAGCATTCTGTAGCAAAATGCACAATATAGGTCGAAAATCAAGGTCAAAGGTCAAAGAGGTCAAAGGTCAAAATTCTGTGTAGAAGTTTTGAAGCCCTCAACTAGTGCCATCATATAAAGCAAACGGAATCGAAATCGGGTTAAAAATGGCGAAGGAGTAGCATTTCGTAGCAAAATGTACAATATGGGTAAAAAATCAAGGTCAAAGGTCAAAGAAGTCAAAGGTCAAAATTCTGTGTAGAAGTTTTGAAGCCCTCACATAGTGCCATCACATAAAGCAAACGGAATCGAAATCGGGTTAGAAATGGCGAAGGAGTAGCATTTTGTAGCAAAATGTACAATACAGGTCAAAAATCAAGGTCAAAGGTCAAAGAAGTCAAAGGTCAAAATTCTGTTCTGCAAAAGAGTAATATTTCAACAGAAATAACAAATTTGGTTAAATCATCAGTTGTCTATCATTACGTACAGGCAAGGCTGCACACTAACCAATTTTTTCTGCCGGTCTGACCTGTCTCTATCGCACCAGTAAATACCCAGTTTTACCAATTTTTTACTGGTCCGAACAGAAAATTTACTGGTCAACAACAACCCAAAAAAGCATTAAATGACTTTCAAATTTATTTTCATGCTTTTTGTCGACTACTATTACCCCCCCCCCCAATTTGTAAACTTGCATTGTTTATTGCACAAGAAACCTTTATGGATCATTGCATTGAGAAGGAACAAAAAGGAATCATTTGCGAATTGATTTGTTGATACGAAAAGGAAGAAAAAAGGAAGGGATTGAAATACGGTTTTTAACTTTCCTCCGAAATTTTTTTCGCATATCTTGTATGCGTTCTTGAAAGTACACTGTAGGGTCAAATTTGTGATGTTTGTACTCCTATCTCTTCTTCGTGTATAGAACAATTTAAAAAGAATTGAATGTTTGTTTGTGAATTGAAGCGTAAAATGATTATGAACAAAATCAGTTTGTATCAAATGCATTTGTGCCTTCTTGTAAACATCGGTGCACGTAGAGTAACACACGTTACTTAACTTGCTGCACATTTCACACTCCTGGTGCTGAGCTGGATTGCGATGATTTCATGAATCATTTTAGCTTTAGTATTTTCTGATGCACGTGCCAGAAGGGGTTCTTTATTTTTCTTCCGATAATCTCTTCGCATTTGTGCATGCGTTCTTGAAAGGTATATACGGCAGGGTCAAATTCGCGATCCTTTTGGCGCCTATCTTCATTATGAGACCATTCTGAAGGAATGAAATGAAAATGAACGCAATCAGATCTGTTTACCACTGAATATTTTTTTACTTTTTCTAAAAATCGGCACAAGTAAACTAGTTCTAACATGTCAACTGCCATGCTGCTGCAAAGCCGGGATCTTCAAGTGCCCGTGTCATAAAACTTGTCATCAGTGACAACTGCCACATTTCTATGACAAATTTGCATTCAGCCAATCAGATGCGAGGATTTCAGTAGCTTGTCACATCTATGACAAATTGTCACTGATGACAAGTTTTATGACACAGGATCGGATCTTGCGTTAAAAAATCATGAGTGAAATGACCACAGAAATGCGTGCGCCTCTATCCATACTCCTTGTCTGGCATGACCGCCGATCGCAAGCAAACAAACGAACAAACTCGTCGGGGAATACCGGTATGCATTTCAGCAGTTACCGTACATTGTACATACTTTGCATGTATTGATGGCAGTGCGTGAGCAGCTCTAATACACAAGCGCACAAATAACCATCTCGTAGTGTCGACTGCTAATGCTCAAAACTAATTATGTTTACTGTACAAATTGCACCGGTAGACATAAACGAAAGTGACTTTTACCGGTCTGGGACCGTCGGAGCGACGCCAGTGTGCAGCCCTGGTACAGGTTAAGAATACAAGCTTAATATTCTGCCAACACATACATATATCTCTTAAGATATTTCGTTACGATTCTGAACTGAATCATATCGTTGCATGCTATGTTAATGGTATTCAAATGTATGTGCATTATTATTCCTCACGGACTTTTGCTGCTCTGGACATTGTAAACTTCCACGGCGAATTAGAACTTGTTCCTCTGGGAAGATCCTGGTATAATTGGGTTCATATTAAAGCTTAAATTATACTCTTTCAGGTAATTAAGATAGATGATTTTGAGTAATTCCAACTTTTTAAATTTGGTATTGATTTGGCTTAATTGTACATCGTTCAAAATTCTGACCCATGGTCTGCTTTTATTAAGCTTCTGCATTGAGTAATCTCCAAGGTACGGAGAAAAAGATTAATTTCAGCATATTGTGGCATTTTAACCTTACCTTTGACCCAAAGACACCAAAATGCCCTAGAGAGTTCTTGTCAGGCAGTATATTCATATGTACTAATTTCATGACAATATCTTGAGCCATTTCCAAGATATAGAGAAAAAGTAAAATTTTATCATTTTCCCTTGACCTTTATCTGGTAACACATGTAGACAGTAAAGCTAAGGAAAAAAAAAAGTTGCATTGGCGTAATGCGACTGACCCTAAAAATGTCCCTGACCCTAGAGATTTAAAAAACTAGATATGTCGCTATGGCGACTGGTATGTCTCCGCCATAATGCATGATTCTCCTAATAGGTCTGTAGTACATGTGGACAATGTGTGCTAACATTTTCACAAAATTGGTAAAATACTGAAATGACATGTTTGTCATAAATGTGTTGAATGTTCACCTTCCTTGACCTAGGTTTAATTGGATGAACAGGAGAGCATGTATTTGGGGATTTAAGGACTTTAACTTGATTTTGACCCTTTCATAAGTTTATGCATTGAGTAATTTTCAAGGTATGGAGAAAAGTGCAATTTCTGTATTGAGTAGTAAATTGTTACCATTTTCATCTGGCCTTTGACCCTAAAACTCAGAAGAGAATCACTGTTAGGCAGAATATGTACTAACTTTCAAGATAACTTCAGCCACTTCCAAGATATGGAGGAAGAAGTAAGTTCAGCACTTTCACTTGATCTTTGACCTTTTGACCTTTGAGGCAAAAAAAAAAAAATTGCCAGAGAATCTCTATTGGGTTATACATGCACACACCAAGTTAAAAAAAAAAATGAGTCCTGCAGGCATTGCATAAATGAGGTAAATAGTAAAATGTTGAGGTGTTGCCCTTGACCTTTACCCCTGACCTTTGACCCCATGAACCTTAAATTCCCTGGATAATCACTGCCAGTCAGTACATGCATATATACTGTGTTCCATGAAGATACCTTGAACAATATTTAAGATACGGAGAAAAAAGTGAAATTTTAACATTTTACTTGACCTTTTGACCTTTGACCCTAAACTTTCACCAGAGAATATTAATTGGGTAATACAACATGTATACACTACGTTTCAAGGAAATATCTTCAGGCATTGCATAGATATGGGGGAAATAGTGAAATTTTAAGCATTTGACCTTGACCCTTTGACCTTTGACCTTGAGCATGTGCACCCAAAAGTTGATAGGCACAACTTCACCCCCTAATACACACATGCCAAGTTTCATTAGGATACCTCAAGAGGTTTTTTAGTTACGCTGTCCACAAAATTCATTACGGACGGACGGAAGGATGGACGGAAGGATAGACGGAAGGATGGACGGACGGACGGAATGACGGACAACCCGAAAACATAATGTCTCCGGCACCACTTCATGGCGGAGGCATAAAAATCTTTGCTATCGCGATCACGATAGCATAAACTAGAAATGTCGCTACAGGGACTGGTTATACCCCCGTCAAACAACATTTCATAAGCTTTGGTCAAAACAACATTTGATAAGCTTTGGTCAAAAAACTGAGGAAGTAGTTAAATCCGCAAGATCTTTCCTTGATCTTCTGCCATTAATATGCCGTTACCATGGCAACGTACTTTCGGGTACTGTCGAAAAATGCGTCTTGCACATCTACAACTAAAGGCACACGTCTGTACCAAGTTTCATGGAAATTGGGCAAAAACTGAGGAAGTAGTTTGCAACACAAAATTTTCCATCATTTTGGCTCATAATATGTGAGCTGTTACCATGGCAACATACTTTTTGTCACTGTCAAGAAATGTGTCATGCTGACCTATATCCTAAGACAAACATTAAATATGAATTCCATGAGAATTGGAAGAACACTGTGAAGCAGTTTTGCCATGAAGCATTTTGCCCTATATTTTACCAATAACATGCCGTTACCATGGCAACGCACTTTTTGCCACTGCGGAAATATGTGTCTTGCACATTAACATATTCAGATGAACATCTGTACCTAATTTCATAAAAATTGATCAAAAACTGTGGGAGGAGTTCGCGACGCAAGATTTGTACCCATTTTTGCCCATAATATGCCGTTACCATGGCAACGTACTTTTGGGTACTGTCAAAAAATACGTCTTGCACATCTACAACCCAAGGCACACATCTGTGCCAAGTTTTATGGGAATCGGTTGAAAACTGAGGAAGTAGTTCGCGACGCAAGATTTGTACCCATTTTTGCCCATAATATGCCGTTACCATGGCAACGTACTTTTGGGTACTGTCAAAAAATACGTCTTGCACATCTACAACCCAAGGCACACATCTGTGCCAAGTTTTATGGGAATCGGTTGAAAACTGAGGAAGTAGTTCGCGACGCAAGATTTGCAACGGACCGACCGCCCGACCGACCGCCCGACCGACCGCCCGACCGACCGCCCGACCGTCCGCTGATTCCTATATACCCCCTTCAAACTTCGTTTGGCGGGGGTATAAATATCTATATCGATAGGACAATCATTATTGCTTCGGTGCAGTCCCCATCTTTTGTCATTTGAGTTTCACAAGCTCCATCTCTTTTTTTAAAAATCTAATTGGCATGTGTAGTAGCATGATTTTTTTTTTTTGGAACATTTGGGCTGTTTTCATATATTTCTTTTTGTACTTCACCATATGGAGTCGTACAGCGTTCGCTTCACTGAAAAGTGCAGCTTAAAAAACAAGGAAAAGTAGAAATTACGCGGTGCGTAAAATATGTCCCCGCCGGAAGTAGCATTTAGTAGCAAAATGTACAATATCGGTAAAAAATCAAGGTCAATGGTCAAAGAAGTCAAAGGTCAAAATTCTGTGTAGAAGTTTTGAAGCCCTCACCTAGTGCCATCACAAAAAGCAAACGGAATCGAAATCGGGTTAGAAATGGCAAAGGAGGAGCATTTTGTAGCCAATGTACAATATAGGTCAAAAATCAAGGTCAAAGGTCAAAGAAGTCAAAGGTCAAAATTCTGTGTAGAAGTTTTGAAGCCCTCACCTAGTGCCATCACAAAAAGCAAACGGAATCGAAATCGGGTTAGAAATGGCGAAGAAGTAGCATTTTGTAGCCAATGTACAATATAGGTCAAAAATCAAGGTCAAAGGTCAAAGAAGTCAAAGGTCAAAATTCTGTGTAGAAGTTTTGAAGCCCTCACCTAGTGCCATCACATAAAGAAAACGGAATCGAAATCGGGTTAGAAATGGCAAAGGAGGAGCATTTTGTAGCCAATGTACAATATAGGTCAAAAATCAAGGTCAAAGGTCAAAGAAGTCAAGGGTCAAAATTCTGTGTAGAAGTTTTGAAGCCCTCACCTACAGACTGTAGTGCCATCACATAAAGCAAACGGAAATGAAATTGGGTTAGAAATGGCAAAGGAGTAGCATTTTGTAGCAAAATGTACAATATAGGTCAAAAATCAAGGTCAAAGGTCAAAGAAGTCAAAGGTCAAAATTCTGTGTACAAGTTTTGAAGCCCTCACCTAGTGCCATCACATAAAGCAAACGGAATCGAAATCGGGTTAGAAATGGCGAAGGAGTAGCATTTTGTAGCCAATGTACAATATAGGTCAAAAATCAAGGTCAAAGGTCACAGAAGTCAAAGGTCAAAATTCTGTGTAGAAGTTTTGAAGCCCTCACCTAGTGCCATCACATAAAGCAAACGGAATCGAAATCGGGTTAGAAATGGCGAAGGAGTAGCATTTTGAAGCAAAATGTACAATATAGGTCAAAGGTCAAGGTCAAAGGTCACAACTGAAATTCTGTGTAGAAGTTTCAAAGCTCCCATGTAGTGCTATCATATAAAGCAAACAGAATCAAAATTGGCTCATAAATGACAGAGAAGTAGCAAATTGAACATTTTGATCACACACGGACGCACAGACAGACAGACGGACAGACGGACAGACAGACGGACACACGGACACACACACGTACGGAGCCCGTTTCATAGTCCCCTGCTCGAACTCGTTCGGCGGGGACAAAAAATTGATTTACAGACCCTATTTTCATATATGGCCCGTTAAGCCAACACAATTTATTTTTCTTTATTTTTTTTTATTTTTTTTTTTAATTTTTTTTTTTGGGGGGGAGGGGTGCCGTAAGTTTCGGGCCTTGACCTTTAACCTTGACATTTGACCCCATGACCTCCAAAGTCCAGGGAGAATCACTGTAAGGCACTACATGCATATGTACTATTAAAGTTCCATGAAGATACTTTGAGCAATTTTCGAGATATCGAGAAAAAAGTCAAATTTTAGCCTTTTACTTGTCCTGGAGCTAACCTTGATCTTTTACCCCACGTGACCCCTGAAGTCCAGGGAAAATCACTGTAAGGCACTACATGCGTGTATGTACTAAGTTCCATGAAGATACTTTGAGCAATTTCATGCAGAGATACAGAGAAAAAGGTGAAATTTTAGCCTTCTCACTTGACCTTTGACCCCACAGCCTAACACTTTCCCAAGAGAATCTTTACTGGGTAATACATGTATACACTAAGTTTCAAGAAAATACCTTCAGGCATTGCATAGGAAATTTTGAGAATTTGCAATTGACCTTTGACCTTGAGCACATGCAACCATAAGTTTACAGGCACAACTTCGTCCACTCATACATAGGGCCTACATATACCAAGTTTCATTAGCATATATCTCAAACGTTTTTTAAGTTACGCTGTCCACAAAATTGATTACAGATGGACGGATGGACGGAAGGACGGACTGACAGATTGACGGACAACCCAAAGACATAATGCCTCCAGTGACACTTTGTGGTGGAGGCATAAAAAAAATAACAATCAGCCACCACAAGTGGTTCAAATGGTAAATAACAATTTGTGAATATACGGGGCACCCATCCCATGAGGTTCAACATTCATTTGGAAAAGCAAACAAACTATAGGTGTCAGTACATCTCGTTTACAATTTACAGGTAGGTAGACTTCTTCTGAATATGTGTAGCAAAAAAAGCTGCTGAAAACTGCTTTTCCAATAGTGGTAAGCCAATGGAGTAAAATGGAGTCAAAAGGGGCCTGAGCTTTCGATCTCAGCAGAATCGTCATCAGAGGCAAAAGGACCAAGATTCTGAAGAAGATTCTGCTAGGATCGAAAGCTCAGGCCCCTTTTGACTCCACTCTTCTGAATATGGCGTATACATTACTGTAGACTCTGTATATTTTGCAAGCCTTCAGGGTTTTATCTGATAATTATGCAAGTTGACTGATAATTGCAAACTTAACAACTTGTAAAAATATTGCCTCCCATAAGAAATAAGTCGCACACTGTATCCAAAGTGAAAAACTATTTTTATTTTTCTTTGTAAAATGATATCTATTTCTCATTCTATCAAAGTGGTTAATCTCTAACAAGAAATCCAAAACTTGCAAAACTGTCTTACAAGTTCCAGTTTGCAAAACATTAATATACTTTAAAAACAAGGAAAAGTAGAAATTACGCGGTGCGTAACATATGTCCCCGCCGGAAGTAGCATTTTGTAACAAAATGTGCAATATAGGTAAAAAATCAAGGTCAAAGGTCAAAGAAGTCAAAGGTCAAAATTCTGTGTAGAAGTTTTGAAGCCCTCACCTAGTGCCATCACATAAAGCAAATGGAATCGAAATTGGGTTAGAAATGGCGAAGGAGTAGCATTTTGTAGCCAATGTACAATATAGGTCAAAAATCAAGGTCAAAGGTCAAAGAAGACAAAGGTCAAAATTCTGTGCAGAAGTTTTGAAGCCCTCACCTAGTGCTATCACATAAAGCAAACGGAATCGAAATCGGGTTAGAAATGGCGAAGGAGTAGCATTCTGTAGCAAAATGCACAATATAGGTCGAAAATCAAGGTCAAAGGTCAAAGAGGTCAAAGGTCAAAATTCTGTGTAGAAGTTTTGAAGCCCTCAACTAGTGCCATCATATAAAGCAAACGGAATCGAAATCGGGTTAAAAATGGCGAAGGAGTAGCATTTCGTAGCAAAATGTACAATATGGGTAAAAAATCAAGGTCAAAGGTCAAAGAAGTCAAAGGTCAAAATTCTGTGTAGAAGTTTTGAAGCCCTCACATAGTGCCATCACATAAAGCAAACGGAATCGAAATCGGGTTAGAAATGGCGAAGGAGTAGCATTTTGTAGCAAAATGTACAATACAGGTCAAAAATCAAGGTCAAAGGTCAAAGAAGTCAAAGGTCAAAATTCTGTTCTGCAAAAGAGTAATATTTCAACAGAAATAACAAATTTGGTTAAATCATCAGTTGTCTATCATTACGTACAGGCAAGGCTGCACACTAACCAATTTTTTCTGCCGGTCTGACCTGTCTCTATCGCACCAGTAAATACCCAGTTTTACCAATTTTTTACTGGTCCGAACAGAAAATTTACTGGTCAACAACAACCCAAAAAAGCATTAAATGACTTTCAAATTTATTTTCATGCTTTTTGTCGACTACTATTACCCCCCCCCCAATTTGTAAACTTGCATTGTTTATTGCACAAGAAACCTTTATGGATCATTGCATTGAGAAGGAACAAAAAGGAATCATTTGCGAATTGATTTGTTGATACGAAAAGGAAGAAAAAAGGAAGGGATTGAAATACGGTTTTTAACTTTCCTCCGAAATTTTTTTCGCATATCTTGTATGCGTTCTTGAAAGTACACTGTAGGGTCAAATTTGTGATGTTTGTACTCCTATCTCTTCTTCGTGTATAGAACAATTTAAAAAGAATTGAATGTTTGTTTGTGAATTGAAGCGTAAAATGATTATGAACAAAATCAGTTTGTATCAAATGCATTTGTGCCTTCTTGTAAACATCGGTGCACGTAGAGTAACACACGTTACTTAACTTGCTGCACATTTCACACTCCTGGTGCTGAGCTGGATTGCGATGATTTCATGAATCATTTTAGCTTTAGTATTTTCTGATGCACGTGCCAGAAGGGGTTCTTTATTTTTCTTCCGATAATCTCTTCGCATTTGTGCATGCGTTCTTGAAAGGTATATACGGCAGGGTCAAATTCGCGATCCTTTTGGCGCCTATCTTCATTATGAGACCATTCTGAAGGAATGAAATGAAAATGAACGCAATCAGATCTGTTTACCACTGAATATTTTTTTACTTTTTCTAAAAATCAGCACAAGTAAACTAGTTCTAACATGTCAACTGCCATGCTGCTGCAAAGCCGGGATCTTCAAGTGCCCGTGTCATAAAACTTGTCATCAGTGACAACTGCCACATTTCTATGACAAATTTGCATTCAGCCAATCAGATGCGAGGATTTCAGTAGCTTGTCACATCTATGACAAATTGTCACTGATGACAAGTTTTATGACACAGGATCGGATCTTGCGTTAAAAAATCATGAGTGAAATGACCACAGAAATGCGTGCGCCTCTATCCATACTCCTTGTCTGGCATGACTGCCGATCGCAAGCAAACAAACGAACAAACTCGTCGGGGAATACCGGCATGCATTTCAGCAGTTACCGTACATTGTACATACTTTGCATGTATTGATGGCAGTGCTTGAGCAGCTCTAATGCACAAGCGCACAAATAACCATCTCTTGTGTCGACTGCTAATGCTCAAAACTAATTATGTTTACTGTACAAATTGCACCGGTAGACATAAACGAAAGTGACTTTTACCGGTCTGGGACCGTCGGAGCAACGCCAGTGTGCAGCCCTGGTACAGGTTAAGAATACAAGCTTAATATTCTGCCAACACATACATATATCCCTTAAGATATTTCGTTACGATTCTGAACTGAATCATATCGTTGCATGCTATGTTAATGGTATTCAAATGTATGTGCATTATTATTCCTCACGGACTTTTGCTGCTCTGGACATTGTAAACTTCCACGGCGAATTAGAACTTGTTCCTCTGGGAAGATCCTGGTATAATTGGGTTCATATTAAAGCTTAAATTATACTCTTTCAGGTAAGATAGATGATTTTGAGTAATTCCAACTTTTTAAATTTGGTATTGATTTGGCTTAATTGTACATCGTTCAAAATTCTGACTCATGGTCTGCTTTTATTAAGCTTCTGCATTGAGTAATCTCGAAGGTACGGAGAAAAAGATTAATTTCAGCATATTGTGGCATTTTAACCTGACCTTTGACCCAAAGACACTAAAATGCCCTACAGAGATATTGTCAGGCAGTATATTCATATGTACTAATTTCATGACAATATCTTGAGCCATTTCCAAGATATAGAGAAAAAGTAAAATTTTATTATTTTTCCTTGACCTTTGACCTTTGACCCCATGGCCAAAAACTTCCCAAGAGAATCTTTATCTGGTAACACATGTAGACAGTAAAGCTAAGGAAAAAAAAAGTTGCATTGGCGTAATGCGACTGACCCTAAAAATGTCCATGACCCTAGAGATTAAAAAAACTAGAAATGTTGCTATGGTGACTGGTATGTCTCCGCCATAATGCATGATTCTCCTAATAGGTCTATAGTACATGTGGACAATGTGTGATTACATTTTCACTAAATTGGTAAAATATTGAAATGACATGTTTGTCACAAATGTGTTGAATGTTCACCTTCCTTGACCTAGGTTTAATTGGATGAACAGGAGAGCATGTATTTGGGGATTTAAGGACTTTAACTTGATTTTGACCCTTTCATAAGTTTATGCATTGAGTAATTTTCAAGGTATGGAGAAAAAGTGCAATTTCTGTATTGAGTAGTAAATTGTTACCATTTTCATCTGGCCTTTGACCCTAAAACTCAGAAGAGAATCACTGTCAGGCAGAATATGTACTAAATTTCAAGATAACTTTAGCCACTTCCAAGATATGGAGGAAGAAGTAAGTTCAGCACTTTCACTTGATCTTTGACCTTTTGACCTTTGAGGCAAAAAAAAAAAAGAAATTGCCAGAGAATCTCTATTGGGTTATACATGCACACACCAAGTAAAAAAAAAAATGAGTCCTGCAGGCATTGCATAAATGAGTTACATAGTAAAATGTTGAGGTGTTGCCCTTGACCTTTACCCCTGACCTTTGACCCCATGAACCTTAAATTCCCTGGATAATCACTGCCAGTCAGTACATGCATATATACTGTGTTCCATGAAGATACAAGTACATGTACCTTGAACAATATTTAAGATACGGAGAAAAAAGTGAAATTTTAACATTTTACTTGACCTTTTGACCTTTGACCCTAAACTTTCACCAGAGAATATTAATTGGGTAATACAACATGTATACACTACGTTTCAAGGAAATATCTTCAGGCATTGCATAGATATGGGGGAAATAGTGAAATTTTAAGCATTTGACCTTGACCCTTTGACCTTTGACCATGAGCATGTGCACCCAAAAGTTTATAGGCACAACTTCACCCCCTAATACACACATGCCAAGTTTCATTAGGATACCTCAAAAGGTTTTTTAGTTACGCTGTCCACAAAATTCATTACGGATGGACGGAAGGACGGACGGAAGGATGGACGGAAGGATAGACGGAAGGATGGACGGACGGAATGACGGACAACCCGAAAACATAATGTCTCCCGCACCACTTCATGGCGGAGGCATAAAAATCTTTGCTATCGCGATCACGATAGCATAAAATATCTATATCGATAGGACAACATTATCGCTTCGGCGCAGTCCCCATCTTTTGTCATTTGAGTTTCACAAGCTCCATCTCTGTTTTTTAAAAATCTAATTGGCATGTGTAGTAGCATGATTTTTTTTTTGGAACATTTAGGCTGTTTTCATATATTTCTTTTTGCACTTCACCATATGGAGTTGTACAGCGTTCGCTTCACTGAAAAGTGCAGCTTAAAAAAAAAAATTTGATTTACAGACCCTATTTTCATATATGGCCCGTTAAGCCAACACAATTTATTTTTTTTCATTTTTTTTTTAATTTTTTATTTTTTTTTGGGGGAGGGGTGCCGTAAGTTTCGGGCCTTGACCTTTAACCTTGACATTTGACCCCATGACCCCCAAAGTCCAGGGAGAATCACTGTAAGGCACTACATGCATATGTACTATTAAAGTTCCATGAAGATACTTTGAGCAATTTTCGAGATATCGAGAAAAAAGTCAAATTTTAGCCTTTTACTTGTCCTGGAGCTAACCTTGATCTTTTACCCCATGACCCCTAAAGTACAGGGAAAATCACTGTAAGGCACTACATGCGTGTATGTACTAAGTTCCATGAAGATACTTTGAGCAATTCCATGCAGAGATACAGAGAAAAAGGTGAAATTTTAGCCTTCTCACTTGACCTTTGACCCCACAGCCTAAAACTTTCCCAAGAGAATCTTTACTGGGTAATACATGTATACACTAAGTTTCAAGAAAATACCTTCAGGCATTGCATAGGAAATTTTGAGAATTTGCAATTGACCTTTGACCTTGAGCACATGCAACCATAAGTTTACAGGCACAACTTCGTCCACTCATACATAGGGCCTACATACCAAGTTTCATTAGCATATATCTCAAACGTTTTTTAAGTTACGCTGTCCACAAAATTGATTACGGATGGACGGATGGACGGAAGGACGGACTGACAGATTGACGGACAACCCAAAGACATAATGCCTCCAGTGACACTTTGTGGTGGAGGCATAAAAAAAAATAATAATCAGCCACAAGTGGTTCAAATGGTAAATAACAATTTGTGAATATAGGGGCACCCATCCCATGAGGTTCAACATTCATTTGGAAAAGCAAACAAACTATAGGTGTCAGTACATCTCGTTTACAATTTACAGGTAGGTAGACTTCTTCTGAATATGTGTAGCAAAACAAGAGACCCGCGGGTCTAGCGCTCACCTGAGTATCGCAAGTTCACCTTTCACGCAGTCACTAATCTAAATTATTCACAGCTCTACCAAAATTTGACCAGGCATTCTCAAGTAGAAGATGAAAATGTACAATACGGGCCCAATTTTTTTAAGATTCCTTAATTTGGGGGGATTGGGGCCCCCTGGGGCCCTCTGGGTGGGGCATGGTGCCCATTTTGATAAATTGAGATCCTGACCCCCTAGGGATGCTACCTGCCAAGTTTGACAAAAATCCATCATGAGGTTTTCAGGAAGAAGATGAAAATGTACAATTCAGGCCCCCATTTGGACCCTTCCAACCACCACCCCCCCCCCCCCCCCTACCCAAGAGGGGCACCCCTGGATCTCCTATGAACAAACTTGAAACTACAGTCATTAATGTACTCACTCATAGTATTATCTCAGCTCTATATATAACTTCTGATTCTAGAGAAGATTTATAAAGATTCCTTCATTTGGGGGATTTGGGACCCCTGGGGGCCCCCTGGGTGGGGCATGGTGCCCATTTTAACAAATTGAGATCCTAACCCCCTAGGGATGCTACCTGCCAAGTTTGGTGAAAATAGGTCATGGGGTTCTCAAGAAGAAGATAAAAATGTACAATTTAGGCCCCATTAGGACCCCTCCTCACCCCCTCCCCTGGGTCCCAAGGGGGGCACCCCTAATTCTGCCATGAACAAACTTGAAACTACAGTCATCAATGTACTAACTCATAGTATTAACTTAGCTCTATCACTTCTGGTTCTAGAGAAGAAGATTTTTGCAGATATTCCTTAATTTTGGGGGGTTTGGGCCCCCTGGGGGCCCCCTGGGTGGGGCATGGTGCCCATTTTCACAAATTGATTTCCTAACCCCCTAGGGATGCTACCTACCAAGTTTGGTGAAAATGGGTCATGGGGTTCTCAAGAAGACGATGAAAATGTACAATTTAGGCCCCATTAGAACCCTTCCCCACCCCCCTCCCCTGGGTCCCAAGGGGGGCACCCCTGATTCTGCCATGAACAAACTTGAAACTACAGTCATCAATGTACTAACTCATAGTATTAACTTAGCTCTATCACTTCTGGTTCTAGAGAAGAAGATTTTTACAGATTCCTTAATTTTTGGGGGTTTGGGCCCCCCTGGGGGCCCCCTGGGTGGGGCATGGTGCCCATTTTAACAAATTGAGTTCCTAACCCCCTAGGGATGCTACCTGCCAAGTTTGATGAAAATCGGTCTTGGGGTTTTCAAGAAGAAGATGAAAATGTAAAAAGTTTACGCACGACGCACGACGCACGACGGACGACGGACGACGGACGACGCACGACGCATGACGCACGACGCACGACGGACGCCGGACGAAGGGCGATCGCAATAGCTCACTTGAGCCTTTGGCTCAGGTGAGCTAAAAAGCTGCTGAAAACTGCTTTTCCAATAGTGGTAAGCCAATGGAGTAAAATGGAGTCAAAAGGGGCCTGAGCTTTCGATCTCAGCAGAATCGTCATCAGAGGCAAAAGGACCAAGATTCTGAAGAAGATTCTGCTAGGATCGAAAGCTCAGGCCCCTTTTGACTCCACTCTTCTGAATATAACTTAACAACTTGTAAAAATATTGCCTCCCATAAGAAATAAGTCGTACACTGTATCTAAAGTGAAAAACTGCTATTTTTATTTTTCTTTGTAAAATGATATTTATTTCTCATTCTATCAAAGTGGTTAATCTCTAACAAGAAATCCAAAACTTGCAAAACTGTCTACAAGTTCCAGTTCGCAAAACATTAATATACTTTAAAAATTGGCGGTGTATACAGTACCTCCGCTGTCCACCTAAAATACTTCCTTTAAACTTTCATGAGTCTGTTTCATTAGTACCAGTGATAATGCATCTGTTGTATCCACACATAGGTTTGGATGAAACAGAGTCCACTGTTCATACATACCTCAGCAATAAGCTAAAGACTTACCATTCTGAGAGTTGGCATAGTCTCTGTCAGTTGCAGTTGCATTGGTGGTCTGTTGCTGTACTTTTGTAGGTGTTTGAGTTTTTATGGTGTCATCGACTGTGTACTCAGCAAAGGGTGTAGATTGGGACGTATCTCTCCACAGCATGGAAGAGGCTGTAAAACCAGACACGGGTCGTTCAGTGGTAGTGCTATCTAATCGCTCTGCACACTGCCGGTCCTTCTCTGGACTGCATTCTTGCGTGATCTGTTGAGTCGCCTTGCACTCTGTACATGGTCTGCATTGTCTACAATTGTTCCTGTATGGTTGGTATGTTCCATGTGGACAGGTACCACACCTGTGAATTGGATTATATGACAGCTGGATTCAGGAGAATCTAGGTACATCTCAAGTCAATTTTCCTTCAATTTCTAAGTAATCTGGCTCACTGTTATTGTGACACATCGTGACAATTATTTTACGAGCACGGTTCTTGGCACGAAAAAAAAAAGAGTGCTGCTTGAAACAGTACTTTAACCCGCTGGAGACTAGTCCCAAGTATACTCGGGCAGGTTCCTACTGAAAATGTGTGTTGGAGCAGAATTAGCCCTTCCTCAACAGGTTAAGTTTAAATGACAAATACTATGCGATTTTGACAGCATACACATGAATATATAAAGCATAGTATTTGTGCTCACATAAATGGCTCACATTTCTGATATATGCCAGTAATGTGCAGTTTCACTGATTTTTGATTGCTGTGAGTGCTATGAATTCATCCAGAGCAGGAAAACAAGAAAAATAACCAAAGGACATTTCCAAATCTTTTCTCATTCTTTACTGTGTCATAATTTGGTTCTTAGATTCTTCTGAAAATTATTTGATTTATAATATATATATATATATTATTATTATTATTATTATTATTATATATTTATATATGAATACATAACAAAATTGATACACTCAAAAGCAAAATGTAACTTTTTAACAAAAAAAGTTTAGAGCAAAATGATTTAGCATTGGTATTCCTACACTTATTTGATTAACTTTTTTGTACAGATTAGAATCCGTTCAGTCATGCATGAGGGAGAACACATTAAAAACAAATTGGTCACTTTTCAAAGGTAATAAGAGTCATTTCTTTTGGGGGGGGGGGTGGGGGTCTGTGAAACATTCTGCTTCTGGTGTATCTTATCATTTCTGGTGTATCTGTAAATGCTGTTGTTATTTTATCATCCATCTTTTGACCACCACATCTATCCCAAAACTTTAATGGTCAGGTGAGCACAATTTTAGGGCAACTGCCTTACATTCAACCCACCTATAGCAGCAAAATCCATTTAATTTATTAAAGAAAATGACTTCAGATATTGTCAACAATATGTAACAGTAGCACATGCTACTGAACATTAAAAGAGGGAGTCATATTGTGGTGGAGTATAGGCCTACAGTAGGTCTATGGGTGGGGTGAGCACATTATAAAGATGTAAAGACTTCTTGCTCTGGCGAGAAATTTAAGTGCTAAAGTGCAATTTAAATTTGGCATAAGGGGTTCAAACATTGTAAGATGAAACAACACCAGCACTCAAACATTCACCAGATACAGAATGTTTCACATACCCCCAAAATATTACTTTTGAAAAATGACTATTTAACTTTGTCTTCAATGTGTGCTCATGCATGCATAACTTAACAGATCACTCTCATTTTCACACAAATATTAGTCAATAAGTGTAAGAATACCTCTCTTAAACTGTTTTGCTCAAAATCTATTCATTGAAAAGTTACACTATTTTGATTAAAGGGAGTTACTTTTGTGTGTGTGTGTGTGTGTGTGTGTGTGTGTGTGTGTGTGTGTGTGTGTAACACACACCATACTGACCATTGGGTTTTGGAAGGAAGACCTGCAGACCAGTAATAGTCTTTTCAACCCTGGCATAGTTGTTAGTTTATAGTCACTTTATCAAAGATACCATTTGGACTAATTTCCAGATCATCAAACACCAGTACAGCTAGACCATTTGGTCAACACAGGATTAGACCACATGGAATGAGTCCAAATGGGCATTAGCCAAAAAAGGATTAGAACAAGTGGCAATATACCTAGTTGTTTGGTGCATCAATCACAGAGACTCCAACCCCAAGCACCTTCTGATCTGGAGATTGTCCCGCCCGAAAACCCCAGCAAACGGGAGACTCCAAGTTGATGTGAGCGAAGCGCGAAGTTCCTAGGGTTCTAGATGTTCCTGGTGCTATTCTAAGGCTTATTTTTTCAACATACAATAGCAGTAAGTAAGAAATCCTTTCCACCGGGGAGACACAGAGCCAGGGCGGGAGAAATCAAATCTCAAACGGGAGAACGGGAGATTTTGCAAAATTGGGCTTTCGGCGGGAGATCTCCCGTCGAAAACGGGAGAGTTGGAGTCTCTGCAATCATCAAGATTGTATGAAAAAATTATAAGTTACAATTGTACTTATCATTCTAATCATTTGCATACATTGCTTTGATTGAATTGCCACATAACGATTATGACAATAATACATTAACAATAACTATGATAACAAGAAAAATATACTGGGTATTTTGTTAAAATAAATACAAATGCATGATTACAATTTTTCTTTCACCCCCAAAAATGTACCCTTCAGATGCAGAGCAGTTCTCCAGTTGGTCTGGATCACAGATAACCCTCTGTCCTTCCATGCACAATGCTTCATGTGAGTAAGTGTTTGGAAATACACAGTCAGAGTCATGCTGTAACAGATAAAGATAAAATATGCACTTTATAATCACACTGATTACAAACAATTGTGGCCACAAATGATAGGCCATGGCATAAATAAATACAGCCCTCAAGTGCATGTACCTCAAAGAGTACTCTGAACCTGTTAATATCATGAATACATTTAAGGCAATGTATCTATGAACTAATTGTTCTAACGTACTTTAGTATAGAGCAGATAGCCCCACATTATTCAAGTATGTAAATGGAAACACAGAAGAAAGTAATGTCCCTGACTCGTGCATACTGTCATGATAATGCTTTATGCAGGGAGGTGCACCACTGCAGTCCATATATGCTACAGTGTACAATTACTACTCCATTTACTTCTAAAAATAACACCACAGTCTACACAACAGCTACACAACATATAAATTTATGTTTTCTTATTCTTTCTTTTTTGGCAAGTATCATATGTTTATAAATTGAATTCATTAGTAGCATTTTATTGTTTGCTTTTATTCAAAAAGCTGAAATATGTATTAGGTGACATTCCCTTTGATATTTTGTTTGTTTGTTGTTGCACATTCCACCTGAGAAGATGGCTGGATAGCCCATATTCATAGCCCTTTAATATGAATATGTCAAGGACGTCTTGAATCAATATTTCTGGTCATCAGAAATCGTATCCCTTTTTCCTTCCTGAGAAGTCTAGTTAGCCTACCCAATATAAATAAATTGTCTGAAAGTCTATTTCCTGCTATGATTCCAGTTTTATATAGCTTGAAACCAAACAATGAAATTTAAAGACAATTTGAGGATTCACTTCTCTTTTTGATTTTGACTCTTTCACCAAATGTGTCCTACTATATTTGAGTTACGCTTTCAACTGGCTGAAGTTTGTTTAAGAATTGAGAACAATGCAATGAACATCAAATAAACATAAATCAGATATGTTTAGCTTTACCTAGTTGATAACATCAAAAACGACCAAAAAAAAAAATTTTTAAGACATGTAAAACCTCACTTTTTCCACCACCCATTGCAATTACCTCGGTGTTAAAGGTAGCATAAAACACAACTGCAAGTCCTTCAGAATTGAATTTAATTGCCAATGAATTTCATCATTTGAAGTATTTACTACAAAATGTATCAGATAATTAGATACAATTTGGAATTAGGCTGTCGTATTGTGTGTGTGTGTGTGTGTGTGTGTGTGTGTGTGTGTGTAATGTACAAATATCTCTGTGGCCTTTCGTGTGAATGTCTGTGTTATGCTCTTTTAAAACTTGTACTTTGTGACTGTTGTAGGATCAAGTTATGTTCTTTCAATACTTTCTGAACATCTTTCCATTTTCCATTCTTATTGTCAATTTTTTAATCATTCATGTAATTTGCATCTTTATTTGTATAGGATGCAAATGTATATCATGTTCAGTGTTACATGCTACCTGAGCTTTTGAGAGTGGAATATATTCAATTCAATTCCATGTAATCACTTGAGAAAAAGGAGTGATAAGCAGGGTGGTCCACAACTTGAAATGTAAGCACATTGCAAGCTTAGAATCTGAGAATATTGCAGAAAGTTACATATACCATGCGTGGAGCGCACATCACGTGCACGTAGTACACAATATTTCACAGCTTATCTCTCTTTGAACTGCTTACATTCAATGTTCACTCTCATACACAATTATCTAAGTATCAGGTAGTTTGATGTTTCTTATGTTTTGCACATAGGTATGTTTTTCACATGTTTGAATACATTTCATTTTGAGCTTGTTGCAAATTCTTGAGGATGTTGCATAGCATGTTGCTGGCTTAGTTGCACAAGAATTTGTTGCAGCGACATGCTGAAACCCTTCATGGATCACCCTGGTTAAGTGTTAAACAAGTGCTTAACATGTCAGTGGAGTGTAACAGGAGAAGTCCGATTGCAAAAACTAATGCATCTTCTCATGTTAACATTTCCATAGGTTGATATACACTGTGTGTTGATACATTATCAACTGTGTACTGCATGCAATGATGTTACAGATTCTGTGCCAGGACATGCATGCAGTTATAATACAGAGCTGAGGTTCATGCCCCAGCCCTGGTGTAAAAATTGCTTTTCATTTTGTGCAACCTCTGATGCACAAACATAACAGTCAGTATATGTGCACACACTGTCGGCTAGCTTGTAAATGCAAGGAATATCTTTTCTTTATAATTACCCATCCCTGCTGTGTTGAAATTCAGACAATGTGTACTTTCTGCTCGGATTCATATCCGATATACCAGTAAATGACACCGTAGAAGTTAATTATGACGGTTTTCAAAACACACTTCACTGTACAAAGGTTCATCACCCACACAGATCGAGGCACTGGTACTTCAAGCACAGCACCTACATGTGCTGTAGCTATCACTGTAAATATCTGGTGCGCCAGCTTTTTAAGTTGGGGCTAATAGACTCATTTAGTTTTTAAGCTTCTATGGGGAAGTATCTATACAAATTTTATGTTGTAACGATTGCAGAGAGTGTCCTACTCCTACAAACAAACAAACAAACTACACTTTCTGAGTTGTGAATGCTGAACAGACAGACTGCCTGTCAGACAACCCTAAAACATATTTCATTAGCCTCAGGCACAGCATGTAATCGCATAGAGAAGTTCCACATGTTCTACAAAACATTCCAGTAATAGGCATCTACCCTTGAACATCACATTACAACAACACTGATCACTAATGAGCTAGATTTTGCAGTGGTGATCAAATCTAAAAGTTATCAATTACATACACATTGAACAATCTAGTAACAGACATGCAACAAAATATAAGAAAATCCCATTCACATCGTTTGATATGAAATAAAAACACTAACATCAACTAAAACAAATGATGAGCATTCCAAGGATCTAAGTGCAGCACTAAGGCAATCTTCAGATTTTTCATGCTAACTGAAGGAAAAAAAAAAACTTGAAACAGCTGTGCATGTGCTCTAACAAACCAAAGTTAAGAAAATAAATCATATCAACAGAATGAAGTGGTATGTGGTAATGATCGCAGAGACTCCAACTCTCCCGCTTTCGACGGGAGATCTCCCGCCGAAAGCCCATTTTTGCACAATCTCCCGTTCTCCCGTTTGAGATTTGATTTCTCCCGCCCTGGCTCTGTGTCTCCCGGTGGAAAGCATTTCTTACTTATTTCTATCGTATGTTGAAAAAATAAGCCTTAGATAGCACCAGAGAACATCTAGAATCCTAGGAACTTCGCGCTTTGCACACATCAACTTGGAGTCTCCCGTTTGCTAGGGGTTTCGGGCGGGATAATCTCCAGATCAGAAGGTGCTTGGGGTTGGAGTCTCTGTGATCGAGTGTGGTGAAAGATTGTGAAGGCCCATTAAATAAATGTTACATTATCCATAAACGCATAATGTAAATGAAATAAGTATTTTATTCTCAATTTGTGACCACCTTGACCCCTAATATTTAGGGTACATACAGCATATGTTTGGCAGGGTTTTCGTTTTCGCACATTTCAATGTTTAACTCTTATCCCGACATGAATGTGACATGCATTATGTGTAAATGTTCTGGTACGGAGTATATGGTACACAAACAACATGCATGACTATCAAATTTAGCTGGCCTACAAAGTGTAAGTCTCTGTGCATCTAATAATGCGCTCATGTCTTGATTTATCCGTTCATTGCTACACTCCACAAATTTCATCAAAATCACAAATTTCACCACTCATGAAATTGTTGGTAAGTCTTGATTCATGCAAAATTAATCTTGCTAACATCATGCTGTACGGGGCCTATTTAGTAGTTTGCAAGTGAAATAATGATACTGGCAGATGGAATGAGATTTAAAAAAATAAACGGTGGTCGGTGCTGCTGAGGATAACATCTCAAAATGTTCACATGAACAAACAAAACAGCCAACCACACTTGGTACAAGAGACATAGCATGCAAAAGTCCAAGATTCAACAGTATAGTGGAGGGGTTTAAATATAAAGAATAGAGAAGTAGGTTCTGGTGCATGAATCAGCAAAACAGTTTTACCTCTTAGGGAATCCCCTTCCTGTAATTGGGACGCAAACATGAATGATACACATCACATACTTTAGACACACATACATTGTAGCTTTGGACACTGACTTCATCATCAGGTCAAAGTGCAGTGAATAAGCACTTTTAATTGAGGGATGACCATTCTTAATGATGTTGAAAAAAATAATGTGGTACTAGACTGGCATTAACTCTTTGATTAAATGCACTTGTCACTGATGTATTCATCTAATTTCATACCACACTTTACATGGTGATGTGACACTTGTAACACAATCCCTTGATACTTTGAAATATAGCCATGTGGTTTGTTAATATATATATTTTTTTTTTTTTGGCCAATTTCTACTAGTCACCTTTGGGCTTAGGCAAATCCCATGGTGTCGGTAGATGCCTACCCTCACCCGATCTCTACAGAGTTTGTAGGACAGTCCATATGTAATCACTGTTCTCTATGCAAAATGGGAAGAGGGATCTTTTCTGTACTTGATTGGTGACACTTCCCACACAATGAAGGGACCATCATACATACAGTATCTATAAATATCAGAGAATGTAGATCAGCTTTTAATCAGAGGGAAGACAGTAAAAATATGTAATAACACATGACTATGCTCCATTCAGGCTCTGAACCCGAGACCTCCTGATTGCAAGGCAGATTTGCTACCTCTGAGCCAGTTCACCCTCGTTCACCTGCCAAGGAAACTGACTGGTCCTATGGCAGTGAGATATTAATTTGCCTCCATGTAAACAATTTTTTGCACAGTTACTGATGTCAAAGTTTGTTCAATAAACAGGTATCAGGTATGTGCACAAGCCTGGGCTATATGTATAGCAAATACTGTAAACGTGGAAATTTTTGCAGTGTCAAAATTTTCACATAATTGGTGCAACCAGAACATAGCATGAAAATAAAAGCACACAAATACTTTTGCTCTCCATCTGTTCCAAGTACCGGTACTTAAAGGGTGTGTACAGTTCTGGTTGAGGTGAGGATTTAGCTTTGAAAGTTTTGCAAGATATTCAGAAACCACTCTATGAGATGTCAAAGGGCATGCAATTCTATAAGGGTATCAAAAGTTCATTTGATGAAAATCGGTTTTGAAATGGCTGAGATATCCAAAAACAATGTGAAACAAAGAGATCCTAATAAAAGGCGTGGCCTGTCGCCTTTGCTGTTATCACTTTTTTGGATATCTCGGCCATTTGAAAAACAATTTTCATCCAATAAACTTTGAATCCTTCTTAAAATTACATGCTCTTTCATATTTCATAGAGGTTTCTCATTATCTCACTTTGGAATGTTCAAAACATGAATCCCCACCTCAACCAGTACTGTACAGTCCCTTTAATGTCTTCATGATTGTTAAAAACATGCAAAACTTATCATACAAGGCCGAGTGTGAAAAATCACTCATGCGAAAATATCCACTTTTACAGTACGGTACTTACGGGAATAAATGGTGTGTATTTTATCATAATTTTTTTTTTTTTTTAAGTCATGAATACTTCTTTATACAAAATGGCTTCCATTATGGCTATACACATACATGGCTTCATTTTTTTTTTCATTCAGCTATTAAATGTTCTACACCATTCAGGTAGAAAACTCTTCTTTTTTTTTTCAATTGAATGTGTCCCAATTAACCAATGCCTCCTCCTATTACAGCAGTAAGATATAATATGCCATGGAAATACAAAATAGCATGCAGTAATTTTGTCCCATAAGCAGTGTCCCTGTTTATCCAAGTCCTAATATAACAGCAGTAAGTACTTCAGTAACAAACCTCATTCATAGTCACTACTGAGCAAGTTGAAACATTAGCTTGTATCCTTACAGATAATCATACAAAGTTCTTCTGAAGACTTTGATACTGCTGCATAGACATTACATCCTTCTTTATATATGAATATATGTGACCTGCTAAACAAAAGGATCCTAAAGTCGCTGACGGCTGAGCAGAGAAAATCAAGTTTGAAGTCACATCATCAAAACTGGTCAAAACAATCAGATTTCTGCTTTTGGCATAATTTTGTAGTCTAATGTTTTGTCTATCATCTATCGAAATTTCGAAGCTAAATGATCAAAGGAAAGGCAAGAAACCAGCGTTCTTCTGGGCCATGATTTTCCGACTTTTCACGTAACAGAAACGTGCCCGAAGATTTGGATTTAGCTCCGCAGCTAGACTCCGCCATTTTCCGAAAATTGTCTTCCCCTGACTTCCGGATCCTTTTGTTGTAGCGGGTCACATATTATATTCTCTATTTTTTTTAGTGACATCATTGTTACTTTCAAATTAACCAAGCAATGATTACCATACACTTATGTCACACAGAGCACACAATACTTACGGCTTCATCTGCTGATGAGATGATACAATGGCCCAAATGCAAAGAGACCATCAGTATGATGAGCGTCCTCATAATGTCCTGTTCTTGATATGAAGCATGATATATGATGTGAAATAGTAAAATGTGCAATCAAAAGTCAAAGAAAAGTTTCTCACCATGATCAAAAGGAATGAAGTCATGTGAAAAGGACTTGTATAATGCTCATAAAAATTGACATGAAAAAATGTGTTAAAAATGTTTTAAACTAAAATGCAAGTTTCACATGCTTTCACTGAACAGTGACATTTAGTCGCAAACCAGACACCAAAATTAAAAGAGGCACTGATGTGAGCTCACACTCTCCCATCAGATATGTATCCCTTCATATCCTCCCCGCCCCATCCGCTTTCATAGACTACTGTAAAACACAATATATTTGCGGCATGAAAATTTTGAGAATTGGAGCCGACGGCCTTTCTCGCAGCATGAAATTTTCGCAACTTGCCACTGGCATCCAATACATATTGCGTAGCCAAGAACTTTCGCGCCCTTTTCGCCCTTTCGCTCCCACACTGTCGTGCTCGGCTGGGATTGCTTCTTCACTCACCCAGAAATTTAAGCAACGCAATACAGTGAGAGGGCCTTGTGAAAAGGCTACATTGAACTCTGGTTAGCGCATGCGCACAGGTTTCAATCCCGTCGAACGGAGCAGTTGTCATTCTCACATATTCCTCTTGAGTCTTGACCAGATCATTTAAAGTCATCAATTTTGACAGAAAGAGACTACTGGAGGAACCAAATGTTTCCAGGTAAGTGTTGTCAAAAATCGGACTACATCTGTATGTATTCAATTGAAGCAATTTTTTGTACTGAAGTTGGAATTTAGGGGCGATACTACCCTGTACATGACTCAATATCCTACAATGCCCAAGTGGTCACATTTGGCTCATTCCCAACTGACCAAAATTTGGGGATAAACATCCAAAATGATGTCTTGCCGGACCATCTTCCATAACAATAGACTCTAATTCCTAGATGAAAATTTAGAAGCCTAAAATAATTTAGCCCCCTAAAAGTAAAACCCATGATTGCCATTATAATATGCACATAAATTCTAAATGTGTATTAGGGCAAGTGTTTGCCAAATTGCACAAAATCTCATTCCAAAATGAAACAGTTCATGGGGGGGGGGGGGGGGGGGGGGGTAGTTTGCAGGCACAAACCCTTGTTGTTCGTAAAGGAGTCTGCGCCAAGACTACTACATGCACCACTTTGGCACTGTCCCATAGGCCCTGTTGAAGCTTCTCCCGACAACTTGTTGGGAGAGGCTGCAGTGTAGTGGTGCGTGTATTAGTCTTGGCCCATGCAGACTCCTATACGACCAACAAGGGTTTGTGCAGCCTGCAAACTAGGGGGGGGGGGGGGGGGGGGGGACATCCCCACCCCCTGCCTCCTTCAGTTGCTTCAAATGCTGATCACTGAAATACAGTTTTTCACTTCCAAACCGCTAGCGAGATGACAATCTGCATTGGCATCTCTTCTCCGGCAGCCCTCTCCCTGTTCCATGCCCACGGCCCGTTTCATGTACAATATAGACCCCTGCAGTTTTGATATCTGAATTCTAAAGCCCGCCACACGCTATACAGTACTCTCCGCGTAATCGGGTATCGCTTAAACGGGTACTCCGTTTAATTGGGTAGAATGTCAGAGTCAGTTCCAATGCACATTAAAATTACCTGATAATCGGGTTGCCTCTCCGCATAAATGGGTAAATAATTTTCTTCCAATCTACTTTCTACCCACATTTTATCGTAGATATAACATTTTAAGAAATCATGCATGTCAAATTTTCCATGACTAATCGCATTCTGCTTAATTTGTAAAGAAGACCGATCATTTGGGGGAGTGATCAGACATGAAAACACATATACACGTACCGACTTGCCACACGAAAACGAACATTACACATGTAGCTGGCACTCACAATTGCATAGGCAGACAGGAGTTGAACACACTTGCGCTCCTCCCTTGCTCTGCAACAACATTCACAAAAGGAGAAGTTTGCAACGAAAATCAGGCCATATGCACCAGCTCCATAATTTTGCTTTTCCCCAGTCACTTCTCGAACAGTAACCTGACGTTCTACGTAACTAGTGCACGCAAAGAAACGTATTCATTTTAGAAAACACCCGCGTGTTAACGAGGAGTCTATAGTCAAACGACAAAGTGTTCTGAAGATCACATTTGTCCATAAAAAGAGTGTAAATTATTGCTCGTGACTGAGCAAGTGTAAGGTACCGGTATACATAATATGCCGTGTAAGCACGCATGTTAAGTATACAGTGTAGGCCGGTGTTTGGTGCAGTGTAAAATGCATGTAAATACACATTGTGTGTGTCAATTGTAAATGAGACATGTTATTCTGTTAATCGGGTATCTGCTTAATCGGGTGAGAAACGCTCTGCCCGAGCCTACCCGATTATGCGGAGAGTACTGTGCTGGTATACGACTCACGACCTATACGATTGACAGACTTTGGATCCGACATAAATCACAATATCCTCAGAATAAACACCGCTTGTTTATTTCAGATCCAAAGTCTGTCAGTCGTAAGGTCGTGAGGCGTACAAGTGTGTATAGTGTGCGGCGGGCTTAGACATATAGATTACAGTCCATGCGGAAAAATCCTTAAAGGACAAGTTCACCTTCATTTATTAAGGATTGAGAGAATGTAGCAATATTATCAGAACACATCATTGAAAGTTTGAGGAAAATCGGACAATCCGTTGAAAAGTTTTCGTGCAGTCACCGCTGGATGAGAAGACTACCTCAGTGTGTGATGTCACATGCGTACAACTATACAAGGAAAATATAAAGGGAATTTCACAAAATTTCATCTTTTGAAGAAATTACACATTCCCTTGACTCGTTACTGACATGTTATGGGTAATATCATTCCCATTGCCTTTAGAAAGAGGCAGGTCAAGTGCTCTTTTATTATGCAAAAAAAAGGGAAAAATGTTGAATTTTCTTTACATTTTCTATATAGGCCTACTGTTGTACTCATATGACATCACGAGCCTTGGTAGTCTCCTCATCCAGTGGTTCCAACACAAAAATTTTAAAAATTCATAACTTTTGCATCGATTGTCCAATTTTCCTCAAACTTTCACTGATGTGTTCTACTATTATTTACTAATATTGCTGCATTCTCTCAATCCTTATGTTTATGAAGGTGAACTTGTCCTTTAAATTCACTTGATTACACTATAGTGGACTACCGTACCGGTACTGCACGTACGTTACGGCGCCCCAGCCCGCAGCGCGGCGCGGTGCGGTGTAGACCTACCTGTCCCGGTTCCCTGTATATTGCCGATGACTGTCGATGTCGATATGGTCGAACCACGCCCAACCCAGTGAGGGCCTGGGCCAGTGAAGAAAGCCAGCGATGATGATAGACGAGCGATATAAACTCCATCAAAAAAGGCTGTGTTTCAACGCCTGTCGCTGTAACTTGACTAGCATCTATCTCCGAGTCCGATACTACTTTGCTAGTGGTAGTGGTAGTGCGATATAGTATAGGTTACAATGAGGTCTGACAGTTCGAACCACCTTGAGTTATGCAAGAGAATTGTCACTAATGACTAGTCAGATTGCAGGTCATCAATCTGGTTACTTCTAATTCTAGTTCTACTTCTACATAGCTTCTCATCAAAGCCTGTTCAGCAACTGGAGGAGGGTATACACACAGCTAGCCCAGTCGCTGTAAATCGCGACACTTAGCACGGCCACGGTGTCTCTATCCGCAAATGATCTGGGTATGGTAGACCTATGTGCGTGCCAGTGACTTACATGCAGGGTTTATAGGGCGCACTTCTACGCTCTTTGGCTACACCGTAACTCACTCGTACTCCGAGATGTTGCGAAATGACTAAACGGGGAATTCCCTTCTTATACTGTACGTATAGGCTAATGTTCAGACCATGGAGGCACAACAGTGCATTGTAGCTCTATGTTCAGGCCATCTACGATCTACCTGAACGAATTTGCTTCCCAGAAACGCTCTCGAAAGAAGTAACAGATTGAGTTGAATTATAGTCTTGCCTTCGGTAAAGGTCACGTCTCCGTCGCCGCGAAGGGTGCATCCCGTGGAAGGGACTGAAGTTGGCAAAGGGTCTGGAAATTTAACTAGTGTTGTTCTCTAAGGCTATGGTCACAACCCCCAAAATCAGCCTGCTCGGCCATGTCGGCGACCGGTCGGCGAGTTTTTAGCTAAAACCGGTCGGAGAACGACCGGTGACCGACCAGTGACCGACCAGGCGCCGCTGATTTTTAGGGCATCGGTCGGTCGCCGCTGAAGTTAAAATTTCAGCGGCGACCGACCAGTTTTCACTCGCTGCCCAAAATATGCTCGGTGTCCGAGCAGGAACCGCCCAGGTACTGACCTAATCGAGCGGTCGCTGCCGAGCGATTTAGGGAACAAAAATAATAGAGACAAAAATGACAAGAGCACAGAAGAAAACCAAGAGAATAGATCGAGCGGTCGCCGTCGAGCGATTTGGGGACTAAAAAATGTTAAGATAAAAATGACAGAGGCACTGAAGGAAATCAGGGCCTAGATGGAGAAGATAATCTAGCGCAATGTGGAAGAAGCAGGGGGAGGGATAAGAGGCAAGGAAACCCCACCAACATATCAGCATCTCAACATCTCGGCAACCAACATGAGGGACATTGAAGTCAGAGGCAACCGCTTCGGGGCAAAAGAGATGAAAGCTAAAAGTTAGTGTCGATATGTTGACGTAGTAAAATATGGTTTGGTTACCTTATCATTCATTAAATGCCTATTGATCGAAGAAGAAATGAATAACAAGAGATGGGGAAAATTAAAATATGAAATCAAATAGGAATAGAAAATACTGTAAAATATAGAAGCAAAAAAGATATTTTGGAAAATTCTAATCTATTCTAATATTTGTTCCATCTTGGGTGTTCCTCCCTTTTGTTTTATTTCCTAATTTCTAGTTATCTGTGGTATCACATGGCGGAGTTTTGTTAGTTGATAATTTAACTATTAGATGTTTTGCCTCAAGTTTTCTCTTTAATTAATTAATTAATTAATTAACACATCACAAATCACATATAGGAACATTAATAAACACAGGTAGCTCGTGAGAAATTTCCGGCAGAGACCGGCGGGTGGCCGCCGGCACGCCTACGGGTCACCGGTAGATGACCTATCGATCACCCGTCGGTCGCTGAGCAATTTCGTGAAAATCGGCCGGTGGCCGGTTGGAGATGGCCGGTTGCCGGTTAGCTATCCTGACGTAGACGTGTGTGAGGGTCCACACACTCACACGCATTTCACAGTGCGATAATCTTCAAAACTTGAAGCTGCACTCTACCTGGAAGAAGAAGAAGAAGAAGAGATCGTCCAGTTGCCGATGGGGCATCGCTCGGTGACTGCTCGGACTCTGCTCGTTGGAGATCCCCACATTTCGCCGAAATTTTACTGAAATCGATCGATGACCGACGGGAAATCGACAGGGCGCTGCTCGGTCATCGCGAGGATTTTACAGCCTGCTCAGCATCTCCAAAAACTGCTGAGCGGTGCCAAAATTTCAGCAGCGACCGAGCAGGCTACAAATCGGTCGGTCGCCGCTCTGAGTTGTGACCGTAGCCTAAGCACGCTAAAATAAGGATTTGGCGGGGAATGATAACGCCGACTAACAACACGAGAAAACCGGCTGCAATCTAGTCAATTTCTTAGTCAGACCTCGTACCTAGACACTGAGAAGCCCCCAAATCGCGACCTATAATATAACTATCGCGAACTTACGGAAATTGCTGGGAAACCTAAGGAGCCTTTCAAACCAGAGTTACAACAAAATGCTGCTCGGACATTGTCGCGGTAACTTCTGCCAAAATTCTACCCTAGCCAGCTGGGGTAATTACCCCAACATTCAATTGATAATAATAATAATAATAATAATAATATTAATAATAATAATAATAATAACAATAATAATAATAATGATAATGATGATGATAATAATAATAATAATGATAATAATAATAATAATACAATAAATTTATAAGGCGCTTAATACGGATATTTCTAAGCGCACAGTTTACCGGAAAAATTAATATTTAGTCCAAAATTATACAAAAATACAACTTAAATACAAAAAATACAAAAGTAGATACAGTGTATAAATGCGATAAGTACTGAAAATCAAAATCAGTGTGCACCTCCATCGACCGACGCGCAACTGTACCATTCCAAAGGACTAGATCTATCTACTAAAAAGATATGTTTTCAGCAGAGTCTTAAACTGATTAACGGAAGTAGCTAGATGCATATAAGCAGGTAGAGAATTCAAGAGAGAAGGGGTAATTTATTAAAGAAAAAGCACGATCACCAAATTTTGTGGAAGTACGAGGTCCAGGAGTCAACTGCATAGTAGAGGATGAACGGAGGGATCTTAAGGAAGTAGTGGAACGTAAAGAAACGAGATCTGTGAGATACTTGGGGGCTTGTCCATTCAGAATTTTGTATGTGAGCAGAAGAACTTTAAAAGATATGCGGTGATGTTTATATGGAAAGCCAGTGGAGAGAACGGAGGATTGGAGTTATGGGCTCGGATTTCCTGGAGAGGAAGACAAGTCTTGAGGCAGAATTTTGTACCCGTTGAAGTGGGAAGGTGTCTGAGGGATGTTAGAAAATGTGGAATTACAATAATCTAGATGACAAGAAACAAATGCATGAATTAATTTGGCAGTTGTAGGTCGGTCAAGTATAGTTTCCTTATCTTCCCATCACAATTTTGAACAATCCAAAAGATGCTGCCTTGCAAAATAATGTGCTTAAAGTGGTGTTGAAGGGTAAGATTTTGGATCTAACCAAGATCACGTACCCATTCACTACACTTGGTAGAAACATTATCAGAAACTAAATCTGGGAATGAATTGGTGTTTCTATGTTTGGAATATAATTATATGGATCATCTCTGATTTTTGTTCATTGAGGCAAAGCTTGTTGTTTGAGGACCAGATTTTAATGTTCCCAAGACAGTTCTGAAGTTTTTGAGCTGCTTTCAGCCTTCTCATTTGGTTTGAGTGTAACATAAATCTGTGTGTCGTCAGCATACACCACATGTTGAACGCCTTGGTGGGATTCAATGAATTTGGACAATGGGCTGGTATGGAGTGGCCCGACCACGCTCTCGCGGTAAAATGATGCCGTTCATACACACATTGCAGCACGCACCGCTCGCCGATCATTGTGCATGGATTGTATAACACCCCTTCGCACATAAGGAAACACTGATCTTTACACAGAAATTTTAGAGATCAGTGGCATAACTTGTATGTTGTCATGGAAATTTACCCGGGAAAAGGTTATCGGTGTGTGTCTCTTAAAACGATATAGCGCTCTTATAGGATCTCCTGCTATTTTATTGCCCCAGGTGAGGAATTTTGTTCTCCGGACGTTGTCATACCCAATGCTGTCGTTAGGTCTGTTATCCAGAAATATCATAGGCCCTAATTATGCTTACAATGAAAAATAAACAAGAAACTCTGAACAGGTAGAGAACGGAAAGGAAATTAAGAGTAAACTGAATATCGTGCTTTTCACCCTTGCCTATAGTTGGAGGTGTCAATACTTCTTTGGAGATGCTAACGAACAACCCCCCCCCCCCGCATGCTGATGGGCAATAGGTCAGTGAACAAAACTGATACACGAGTGCATGGTATACATTTTGTTTGAATATCACGCCATAATGAAGTAACCTAGTTTTGCTTTGTTTTTGTTTTTTACGCTGAATAAACAAGTACCAATCGTATATTGCCAACTGTTTTGGTAAAACTTTTCCAAGTATCGCACCCAAGGCGTGCACCGGATCTTTGGATTTTCGGTTCTACAAATGCAAAAGCTCCCACATGCACCTTCCCATGCTCGATCGCTGCACTTAGATATTATATTATCCAAAAATATGAGCAGTGAATAACGATAATGATAATAATTGATAATACACAACATTTACAAAGCGCTTGATATCATATTTGTAAGCGCCTGGGAAATGAATGCAAAGATAAAGAGCGAGTGAAGTAGAAAACGGTGAACAAGTATACATCCGCATCTACACTATACTATAACAATGTATAGGGCCTAGTAACACCGTACACACGTACAACCCTGCCTGAAAAATAAATGAATCTATATAAGGTATTGGCCTGTCGGATGCTGATGGGGAGATTGTTCCATAGTTTATGGGGCAAGAGAGGAAAAAGGTGCTATCAGACACCATAATGTGAACTGGTACGAGGTCCGACTGGATAAGTGGAGATTGGCAGTGGTAGCGGAACCAAGACGTCTGTATGGTGTTGTGTAATGGAGGATGTGGATGCAGAGCGGAGAGAAACAAGATCTTGAAGGTATAGGAAAGCGCGTGTCAGCAAATAACAATGGAGGCATGGAATAATCGTTCCGTTGATGACTTATCGAGATAATTTTTATCTCCTTATCTTTTCGATTTTGCTAATACCCCATGAGGCAGATCGACATATATTCTTAATCAGATGATCGTATTCTGAGAGTCAGGTTGTTGTCGAGAATGATCTCGAGGTCTCGAATACTCTCTGACGATCGATCGTATTTAAGAAATGCTTTCAGATTGAAAGTCAAGAAATGAATGATGGTCATATAATAATTACGGAACTTGGATTGAGCTCGTGAAGCTTCCGCTTATGCTCAAATGACAATCTTTTAACATCACTGAGACAGGCGGAGAGTCCTAGCATCGCCCCTTCGTGATCAAAATGAGCTCATGAATGTCTCACGATCAAAGGTTTACTTGACTGTCATCAGCGTAGGGTGCATATTGTATTCCATCAGCCGGGCCCCCTGTTTCACAGTGTTTCTCACCAGTGTACACCCAGCTTTATTAAAAATGATGATGATGATGATGATGATGATGATGATGATGATAATGATGATGGTGATGATGATGATGATGATTATAACTATTGTAACCATTGTTATTATTTTTGCCATCATCATCATCATCATCATCATCATCATTATTAATCAATGTTGTAGGGGCCTCTTCATTTAACAACTAGGACTACAAATTATGATGGCAATTATGATAATGACAGCAGTAATGATCATACTGATTGATTCTGTTGCCATAATGGCATCAAATTTGGTTTGATTCTAGAACGATGATGCATGACACAATGCTTGTATACCCCAGTAGATAGCAGTACAATGACAACATTAAGAAGGCCCTACATCAATGCAAATAGGTCTACAATTTAGATATAAACCAACGGAGCTTGTAATACAGACCTATTTTGCATGGCAGTGTAATGATACCAGTGTACTGCTATCATGAATACTTTAGTTAAATAGTTATTGTGCCACGCATCACTTTTCCTCATTTAATTTTTTTTTCTTTTTGCCTGTTTTTTTTTTTTTTGTGCGGCTGTGAAACGCGTTCCAATACCCCTGGATTTACAATAGAGAATCATTAATTTTTCATTTGTTGTACCTTGCAACACTGTCCCAATACAAGGGCGTGAATGTTCGACAAACATTAAACCGGCATACTAGCAGGAACATAAAATATCTAGCGGGGGCATCGCTATAGGCCTACTTGTTAATTTGAGGGGATGGAAGGCCACTGAGTGCAATCGATATGTATGTTCATTCTTGGTTTTAATGCAATCGTTACAACTTCCATTCACCGCATTATACCAAACTATACCTGTTAGCTATACATCAGTAACTATACATGGATTTCGATTCATGTAACTTAAAAGTTAGATCCATGTCCCCTCTGTGACTTAAATCTCCATGCATCTACACCGTATCACGAGAAGAAGACGCATACATTGTAAAGTAACCCCCCCCCCCCCAATGAGCCATCCTCGCTCATGTTTGAAAACTGCTTATCACAAAATCTTCCTACAGCCTATATAAGTAACTATAGCGCCATCTTTGATAGAGCCATCTGCAATGAAGATGGTCCCCTGCATTTCTTATTTATATAATTATTTTCACAACTTATTCAAGCTTCGATTTGGCATTGTTTTATGTCTTTTTTTACTCTCTCTCTCTCTCTCTCTCTCTCTCTCTCTCATTATGTATCTTATATAATACGATTGTCTTAGATAATATCTCTAAGTGATATATAAGTTATTATATAATAATTCTTGCAATTATGCTGACAATTTCTTAAATATGGTGACAATCTATTGACAATATATCAATGCAGAAATAAAATTGACATGAACTGAACCTGTAGACGAAACGAGAATAGCCCTATTTGTAATTAGACCAAACGAAAATTAAATTTGTAGAGACATGTAAGTGGTAATTAGTCGAAGTAATATTAAGACGAAATAGCAATTCGACGAATTGGCTTGTATAGATCAGATAGCACTGAGTGTGCCTTTCATGCTGAATGACAGTTGAAGATCACATTTTTTTTTAAGACGAGCCTCCAACGGCTCCCCGATTTTCAACCAATCAGAAAACGTTTACGTGACGCACCCTCACGTAATTGATATTCATTTCATATGATATCCTTTTCATCGTTGACTGAATACACAAACACTAAATTGAGATTGTGTATGCTACAGCAATCTGTCTATCAACCTTCCCCCGCACCGAAGAGAAAACATGTTCTCATTGCTGGATTTGAGTCAACTGGATTTGAGTCAAATCCAGCAACAGACAGCCACATAGTGCTACTAAAAGCAGAATGAGGTGGCGATATTTTTCTGCGACAAGTTATAAGAATGAAGTTCTGTGACCCATGTACATCGGCTTTAATAGCTTTTACCACATACCTTTCTGTTGGGTTTTATTGCTTTGGTGTTTTGTTGGCTTTCTAGCAAAAACAAAACTAAACAAAACAAAACAAAACAACAAAAACTTAATGTGTCATCAGGTGAATATAGACGTGTGTACTTAACAGACTGTTCAGGGCGCGACTCCTGTTCACGAGTGTCATAACATGATGATTCATTATTTCTCCCCGGGATTTCATATACGTTATTATTGATGAAGATGTTATACATGTACACTATCATTTCTTGATAACCGTTTTCACTTGAATCTGTCGTTTGAAACTCCAGAGAAGATCGGAATGTGCATTCTTTGGGCGTATCTATTAATTTTTATTTTCATTATCTTTTGAGTTTTTATTTCAGTCTTTGTTTTCATTATAATACCTTCTGACATACATACAGCATATAATCTCTGAATCGGAGACCACTGAAGTGAGTCTAGGGTTCGTGAACATACTTTGTAAATGGATATGGCAATGTGAGGGCAGAGATCATAATATGCCTCTATGACATAACAGCCTGCAATGTAGCTTTGACGGAATCCCAGTACTTTAAGTCCTATTAGATCATTTTACGCTGTATTTTGGAGAGCAAGCAAAGAACACGTCAAATCAGAGTTGGGTGTGAATATCAGTGAGGAATTTTAACGATCATCCTGAAAATCTCAAAACCCTCAACACATGGGCGTATAAATCCCGGGGCGATGGGGGGTAGGACCTATGAATCCCCCCTGAAATGGAGGAGGGAGGATGGCCTGTACAATCATCCCCCCCCCCCTGAAATTTGAGGGGAAAAATGGAGGAAGCAGAAATGTGATTGTATCTTTTTTGGCATATTGCATGACGATCGTATCACGCCCGCCTTCAGACAGGTAACAGTTAGAGCTGAACGTATTCTAGCTTAATTGTACGTTAATGTATACACAATTTTCTCAATCAAGAAAGTAATATCGACATAAGGTATGGTCCAGACTTTGACAACGTCAAATAGTATAGGCCTACGTGTAAACATGCTATGACGCCAGCAATTCGGGACCATCTGCAATCTATGTACGAAAACAAACAAACAAATAATAACAAAAACTATACCGCCGTAACATATTGAACCCGTCCATTTCCTGAATCATTCCCGAAACGATGATGACTGATGACTCAGTCAGGATACATCTGAGCATACCCAAGGATGATTAGGGGCGTCGAATCTATGGGGGGGGGGGGGGGGGGGGGGGGGGTAAAGGGGCATTTGCCCCGCCCCTACGGAAATGTTGGGGGGGGGGGGCAGACAAATCATTTGTCCCAAGCAATTCCCGAGATGAGGACAAATCTCGAACTTTCTTTATGGAAAATTGTGTAAATACCGCCAGAACTATGCACCGGATCGTTGAATTACAATCATAAATACGCAAAAGCTCCGCTACAGCCGAGTCCCTTTCGATAGACTTTGTATACACTTTTGAGATTGACGTATTTCCTAATATTTCATCAGAGTGGATGTGCACCAGATCCTTCACGTAAAAAAACTCCCCCAAATGAAGAGGCGTCAGGGGGGGGGGGGGATGGTTCCACATAAAGGTATTGGGGACAAACATATCAATTTGCTCCTCGTAACTAGCGAGATGTGGTGATGTTCTTACTTTTTTGATAGAATACTGTCTAAATATTTCTCCAAAAGATGGCTGAATTTCAATTCTGTAAATACAAAATCTCCCTCGCGTATAAGAGTGGGATATAGGCCTACCCCCTTCCATACCCTCCCCGTTCAGTCCTTTCTACTTATAGGCTTTAGATTGGCAAATTTTAAAATGTTTCATCTGCAAAGTGTGCCCCATCGCAGGTCTGTTACTTCAGTTAAAAAAAAAAATGCAAAAGTTCCGTGGGTGGGAGGAGATATCTATAGATACTAGGGGGGGGGGACCCACCGTTAAATAAAAGCTTTCAATCAACGGAGGGTCCCCCCCCCCCCAAAAAAAAAAAATAGTATACACTTCTGGGATTGAAATTTTCCCAGATTACATCATAAATGTGTTTACGGGATATTTTCATCTGAACTCTAAAAATGCAAAATCACCCTCGTATGCAGGGGCGTCGATCCTGGAGGACGGGGGGCGCGGACGGGGGGGGGGGGGGAGGGGGGGAGGGGGGAGGGGCAAACATATCGTTTTGATCCCCAATGATTCCCGAAATGCGAAAACTATTCTTGCGTTTTTTGATAGAAAACTGTGCAAATATCTTATCCAAAGTGTGCACCAGATTGCAGAATTTCAAGTCTGAAAATGAAAAAAAAAATCTCTCTCGCGTGGGAGGGGGATACCCCTCCCTCTTTTGGTCCTTATCCTTTTTTTCTTTTTAGATTGACAGATTCCCAAATAAGTGTGCACCAGGCCTGTCACTCAAGCACTCAAGTTACAAAAAAGAACACAAAAGATCCACCGCGTATGGGAGGGGATATCTTCTTTCAATCAACCTTGCTGAATTTCAATTCAAAAATGCAAAATTTCTCGTGCTTAGGAGGGGGATACCTCCTCCGAACCCCCCCCCTCCCGTGCCCCTTTCCCTAGCCTTGGTACACTTTTCAGATTTACAAAAAAAAATCTGAATAATTGTGAGTGCACAATACTTATCAATTATATTCCGAAAACTCGAAAGCTTCTTCATGTACAAGGGGAATATTCCCTTTTAATGAACCCTTTCCTCGCTGTTCACTTCCCCCATCACAGATCATTTTTTTCTTATTTCCCAAATATTCCATCAAATATACATGTACGAGTTATCTCAATTTCAACTTTAAAAAGGCAAAAGCTCCCTCGTACGGGAAGGGTGATAGCACTCGCCCACGCCTTCTCCCTGCTCGCCCGTCCCCTCCCCCTCCCCCGCCCAATGCGTACAAGTAGACTGTGGCTACACTATGAACATAGACAGTTCTCCAAATTTGCCACTAAAAAAGTGTGCACTAAAACGTTTAAGTGTGCACCAGATTGTTGAATTTCATTTCTAAAAAAAAACAACAACAACTCCCTCGAATATGGGAGAGGTATCTTGCCACCCTCCCATTGCTTGGTCCCCTCTACAGACTTAGTACACTTTGGGAAATGACAATTTCCGAATTTTCTACATGAAGTGTGCTTCAGATCGCTTTATTTCAATTCTGATAACCCAAAAGCTCCGTCGAGTGGGAGGGTGGATCCCCCTCCAACACCCCCAAGCTCTACCTCACTAGACTTTGTACATTCCCACACACAGCTAAGATGCACACAAGGTAGCAGAATATTTTGATGTAGATTATAATTGAAAAATTTGCCTTAAATGGTATCATTTAAATATATTTCTTGTATTTATTCTTCCACTGAATGTCATGAACGCAACCGAGCCCGAGCGAGCCTATTAGAGTGAGCGAGGGGGAGGGGGTTAGGGTGAGGGAGGGGGTGTCCCCCTTCCACGGTGAGAAGGTTTTGCATTTTGATGTTGTAAATAGTGCAATTTGATACATGT
The DNA here is from genome assembly GCF_040938485.1 of Diadema antillarum. Taxonomy (NCBI): domain Eukaryota; kingdom Metazoa; phylum Echinodermata; class Echinoidea; order Diadematoida; family Diadematidae; genus Diadema; species Diadema antillarum. Next base: position 108,854 of record NW_027272542.1, on the reverse strand, counting down.
TTTTTGCGTGTTTCATCGACTTGAAACAGTCCAACTTGTTTAAGGTATAATATAGCAGAATATTTTGATGTAGATTATCATTGAAAAATTTGCCTAAAATGGTATCATTCAAATACACTCAGCAAAAAAAGAAAGTAAACACTTTTTCGAAGTCATATTTTTCATAGAAGATTTTTAGGAAAATCAATGTATTAAATACCATGTTAAAGGTAATTAAATTGGCTATTAAGCTAATAGTTTAATTAAAAAGAAAATTTTACGCATGAGTGAGCACATTCGTTTTTGTCGTCCAAAGTACAAAATCAAAAATTGCAAAAATTGACATGTTCTCTGTCATTTGCAAATGCCATTCACGATAACATTGACAACAAAAGACCAGTTTTACAAAATGAGAGACATGAATGAAATAGGACAAATAAGATTTTATTCTCTTTATCTCTTTATAACCTCTAAGAAAAACAAAGTGGGAAAATAAAGGGGAAAATAAGAATTTTCTGTCAAAGTCAAACTTCAATTGACACAGGGAATGATAAGCATAAAGATGATTAAATAAGCTGAATTTCTTTATTTATATCTTTTATTCTAGTGATTTAGGAGTCCATGTGACAATTTCAAGAACCAAACATTATCTACAATTTCTTAATTTGAAAAAAAAGCTCAAATTTCTACAATTTTTGTTAATTTTTACTTCTCTTATTTCATTTAGATTTAGATTTGACGCAAGATGCTTTATTTTCCTTCATTATTTTTAGCCTTCATTTGATCTTTTGGGCTTTAGAAATATCACAGCGATCAAAGGTTTATTTTTTGCAACTTGAATTATGTTTCTTTTTGTGTGAAATTTGTTGTCTGTTCTTATTGTTCCATACGCATGAATGACAATTTGTTCAGTTTTGCAATTTTTACTTTTGTGCCTTGGAAGAGAAAAACAATGGTGTTCACACATGCGTAAAGTTTCCCATTTTGTTGACTTACCAGGTTGGTAGCCAATTACATTACCTTCAATATGATATATGATACATTAGCTTTCAGCCATATATTCTATGAGAAATCTAAACTTGAAAAAGCGTTTACTTTCTTTTTTTTTGCTGAGTGTAAATTTCTTGTATTTATTCTTCCACTGAATGTCATGAACGCGACCGAGCCCGAGCGAGCCTAGTGAGGGGGAGGGGGAGGGGTATGGTGTGGAGGGGGTTGTCCCCCCCCCCCTCCCACGGTGAGAACGTTTTGCGTTTTGATGTTGTAAATGGTGCAATTAATTGATGCATGTTTTTGCATGTTTTATCGACTTGAAACTGTCCAACTTGTTTAAGGTAGCAGAATATTTTGATGTATATTATCATTGAAAAATTTGCCTGAAATGGTATCATTTAAATAAACTTCTTGTATTTATTCTTCCACTGAATGTCATGAACGCGACCGAGCTCGAGCGAGCCTTTGTGAGCGAGGGGGGGGGGGGGAGGGTGTTCCCCCATCCCACGGTGAGAACTTTTTGCATTTTGATGTTTCAATTTCAATTTTTTTCAATTTATTTTCGTATTTCTCGATGGAAAATACATGGTATATAACAAAATATAATACAGAATGTCCAGCTTGGATATATACATGAAGAAATAGGAATACAAAAGTAATACATAACGGTCGATGTGTCATTTTCAATCAAAGTAAAGGATGCGAAGAGAAATACGATGGAACCTACTAAAAAGCAAAGCTTGTTGAGTGTAGGTTTCAACAAAAGCCTAGTGAGGGGAACAGGATGAGGAGCACGGGTACAATTAAGACCAAAGTAAGGATAAACAAAAGAGAATGACTCTTACTCGGGGCTCAGAAGATTCTTCTCACATGCATATATGAGAACAAGTAACCACATGCTGCACACTATAGCAGTTGCTCTAATAGCAATTTAGACATGGGAGTGATAATGACGTGAATACTTAAGTACTATTAGGGTTTAAACATTCCGGCTTCCATAGACACGGGGAAAGATTTGAAAAATGGAGAACATGAATCAATTGCAATTCCTATATGTGATATACCAGCCAGCTGCAATGATGCATAAAAGAAAGGAAAGAAAGAAAGGAGGGGAAAACTATGCGACACGACCAAGGTCTTACTAGAAGTGGAAGGAAAAACACCTGTGGGAAGGAATTTGAGAGAGCATGCAACTAAAATGTATATGCATGAGTCTGTTCACATGGCAACAACCGAGTATAGTATAACAGAGCAGCCATCAGCATAATAAAAAGGAATTTTAGTGCACTTGTGTGTTGTAGCTATTCAATACATGCTGTCTGAGTTTACGCTTAAAGGATGATAATGACAAACAGCTTTTAACCTCTGTTGGGAGATCATTCCAATATTTAGGACCTGTATACATAATTGTGTTTTTAGCGAAAACTGTTCGAGTTCGTGGAAGGTGATAAGCGTCACTCTGGCGAGTTGGATAGTGGTGGACAGAATTGTTTCTTATGAACATCTGTAAAAAGACACCAGGAAGATCTTTTGAGGAAAATTTATACATAAAAATACCTAAATTATAACGAAACAAATCTATCAGTTTTAAAATCTTATTTTTCTGAAATAAGGCGTTAGTGTGAGATAAATACCCAGCATGGTTAATAATTCTGATCGCTCGCTTTTGAAGAAGAAAAAGTGAGTCCAGTAAGTATTTAGATGCGTTACCCCACGCAAGAATTCCATAATTAAGATATGGGGAAATCATGGTTGAATATACAATCTGCAAGATATGGTTGGGCAAAAAATGTTTCAGTTTGTTTAGGATTCCTGTATTTCGTGACAAAATTTTGCTTAAAAAACTAAAGTGAGTTTTCCAGGAAAGGTCACTATCGATGTAAAGTCCTAAAAACTTTGTACTATCTACTCGGGTTAGGTTAATATCATTAATCTTAACATCATCAGGAATAACTTGCAAGGAATTGCTAAATAACATATAATGCGTTTTATCAACATTTAATGATAACTTGTTAGCGTAAATCCAGGACTGAACAGATTTCAATTCATTATTCATTATACTTACAAGGGTATTGGGATTGCGGTGAGACAGAAATAGATTTGTATCATCGGCGAAACAAATAAAAGAAAGAATCTGTGACGAATTTTGGAGATCGTTGATGTACAGGATGAATAAAAGTGGGCCAAGAAGAGAACCCTGGGGGACACCGCAAGAAGTTGACGTCATACCTGACTCATAGCCATTTATGTAAACAAATTGTTTTCTGTTTGTGAGATAGTCTTTAAACCACTCTAAAGCCCTCCCACGGATACCGTAATGGCTTAACTTATAATGCAAAATTTGATGGTCAATGGTATCAAAAGCCTTCGAAAAATCGAGAAAAACACCGATGGTGTGGGAAGCATCATCTATAGCATGAGCTACTTTATCAATGAAGGCTAATAATGCGTGAGTTGTGCTATGTTGTTTTCTGAATCCAAATTGGAAATTAGAAAGAATATTGCAATTAACAAGAAATCTAAGAGTTCGTTTATAAACAAGCCTTTCAAGAATTTTTGAGACTGAGGTTAAGAGAGATATCGGGCGGTAATTACTCACAAATTCTTTTGGACCCTTTTTGTATATGGGAACAACTCGAGCGATTTTCATATTATCTGGGACTTTGCCACTAGATAAAGATTGATTGAAAATATAAGTGAGTGGAGAAATTATTTCATTTATTATATTCTTCAGAAGAAAAGCCGAAATACCATCATTACCTATACTTTTCTTAATATTTAGGTTATCAACAATTTCTTTGATTTCTTCTTCAACAATAGGAATGAAAAACATGGTTTGTACATTCCTGTCTTTTAAAAAAGAATGAAAAGTTGTCTGGGTATTTGGTATTTTGCTAGCAAGATCAGGTCCTAAGTTGACAAAGTAATCATTAAATACATCGGCCATTTCCTGTGGATCATCAACTTGATGACCGTCATTCAAAATATGAGTAGGGGAATTTGTAACAGTGCTAGATTTCAAAGCTGTGTTTATCACCCTCCACGTACTCTTAATGTCAAACTTGCATTTTTCAAACTGATTTGCAAAATACAGTTGCTTGGCTAAGCGCAACGAAGAAGTAAGTACATTGCGGTAACGAATATAACGGGATTTAGTTACATCATTCGGAGATTTTCGATATCTGTAAAACAATTTATTCTTCCTATTGATAGACCTAAGTAGGGACTTTGAAATCCATGGTTGTTTTGGTACTCTCTTATAATTCGATCTGAATCGTCTAAATAAGGGTATATAAACATTACACATATTTATAAGGATGTTCATAAAAACATCAAAGGACGAATTTACATTTCTTTGGTTATAAACAGAGGACCAATCAACTGACCTCAATCCCTCTCTAAGTCAATCAAGATTACATTCGGACATATCACGAGAACCTGAATTATAGGTTGGCATTTTCCTGATAGAAAACTGTGGTACAAGCGCATATATCGGGAAATGATCGGTGATATCAGAAACTACAATACCAGAAGTAACATCAGTAAAAACATTATTAACGAATATATTATCAATGAGAGTAGAAGTAGCATCAGATATCCGAGTAGGTTTCCTGATAAGAGGAATGAAGGATTTTGACAACATGAAATTAAGAAAATCTTGACTGCATAAAGCGTCATTACAATTTAAAAGATTTATATTAAAATCACCCATAATGAAGCATGTCTTATTATCAAAGTGATCATTAGAGAGAAGATTGTGAAACAGCTCAGTGAATTCATTAAGGTTGGAATGTGGAGGTCTATAAATTTCCCCAAAAGTGATATTCCCCTTAGTAGGGGTCATGACCTCAATAAAAATACTCTCAAGGCATTCAGACATGATACAATATTCATTTAACAGTTTATGGTTTAAATTTTGCGTGACGTAAAAACCGACACCACCACCTCTTTTGGTAATCCTGTTGTTGGTAACTAATTTGAAACCGTCTATGGTAAATAGAGAAGAAGGTGACGTTTCCTTGAGCCAAGTTTCACTGAGACCAATTATGCTGTGTTTAAATTGCAATTCGTTGAGAAATACAAGTAATTTATCAAAATTTTTATTAAGGCTTCTTATATTGAAATGTGAAACAAAAAGCTCATTAGAGTGTGAATGAGAAAGTGCAATCATTTCTTTTTCCAAGTGATAGTGAGAAAGTTGGCCTTCATTTCGAGCAGACGCATCATTAGCGTCAAAATCAAGCTTCAGATCTTGGGTTTCTGTGTTTAAAGAAGTAACAAAATCGGTGTCTTCACCTTCTCCTCTATCATAAGAATGTAAGAGGGAATTCCTAAATTATGCGAATAATATTATGAAGTATAATTAGAATTCTATTAATAACAATGAAGTACAAGATGAAGAGGGTTAGCATATTCCTGCGTGCTTTGGCAGAGAGATCACACCAAGGAAATTCAAAGTCTTTTGTTATGATAATGAGTTTGGCACCCCAGTCCCTATAAATAGCAGGTATTCCCACTATTCGACATCTTTTTAAAGTATACGAGGCAGTATCCAAACATTCACACGATCACTCAACGTCAGTCTCCACTAACATTGAACAGAATACGTATCAACAATCATTCATCCGGATCAGTCATATATATCTTACAGGCATGAAGCCATACAGTAAAGTAATGAGCCTGGTCACGGAAGTTGCGACTGCAGGTAGTATGGCAAATGAGTTGACAGTTTCTGTGACGAGAAGAGAGAGGGAGGGTTATCCAACAATATGTTATAAACCCGCAACGCGTTCATGGGTGGGACCCTCTTCATCTTGTACTTCATTGTTATTAATAGAATTCTAATTATACTTCATAATATTATTCGCATAATTTAAGAATTCTATTACATAACACTTCGTACAAGCTTTCAGAGGGCTAGCATCTTCAAAGTAATACGCAGAAACTGTCAATTGAGATATGTTTCAGGCAAATGAAACAAAAAACTGCTGCACATGAGCGTTCATGATAGGTCAAATTTTATTCATGAGCAATCTGAGTAGTACCATAACAAGGTCTATGTTCCGTATGAACACATGATCACAAGGAGGAAAGAACAGTATAGTTTTGTAACAGTATAGTAACTGTGAGTTACATACGTATCGTGTCCCCCATCTTCCTTATAACTTGTGAAGATGAGCTGAGAATGGTTGAAGCGAATTTTGCTTCTTGAACTGGCTTAGAATAAAAATCTCGAAAGGTTTTGGCATTGGCAACTCCTCAATGGTAACGCCTTGATTAAAAGCGGCAGTACTCGAGGCACTGCGGTAAATGTGAGCAGAAAACCGATGTATCTATGCCTGCTTATTCAATGTGCCCTTTTAGCACCTAGACAGGGTAGAAGTGATTACTTCTTTGTGAGGTTTTCTAGTAGAAATAAAAAGTTTAGTCACACCGTGAACCTGACGCAAGGGTTCTTTTCGACTTAAGTACCCCATGAGCACTGATAAAACACACAACTTCTCGTTTGTGAGGAAAGAAGACAATTTAATAGATTGGTTGGCAATACCCTTCTTCTGTGGTTGTTTTCAATAACTCAACCACTTGAAAGACTGTACTGTCATTAGGAATTGACATGATGTAATGTCCAAAAAAACTCAGAGTCTGCAAAACAAGAGTCGCCAGAGCAATCAAATTCTCGCTTAGAAGTAACAGTCTTGCATTATTACCTAATGAACATAATTGAGAAACTTAAGAAACGTGGTGTTGTACCGTGGTTTGGGAGGTTCTACCTTTCAACACAGGTACTACAAACGGGTGCTTTCCCACGGAAAACCCGTCAGAAGAGGGCAGCACAGATGACAAGGCTGATCGATACGAATCTACCTTACTGTATTTTCCCTAACACATGCTGGTCAGACAAACATTACGATATTGGTGATGGATGAACTAAATGGCTCAAGCGATTGTTTGCGGCATCAACTAATCCACTGCTTTCAAGCTGAGTTATAATGTTTTTTGGTGTTGTGCCATGAATTTGCGATGAGCTCGGAAGTGTGCTCTGAAATTCCTAATGCTCGCCAACGTTCGCTGAGATAGGTCAGGCAGGGAGGTGGGAAGATATATCTCCCTGGGTCAGGCGAGTAACCTCAGCTCGGGCATTGGAATGGGAAGGGGAACCAGGCAGTCCCCTGGTAGGAGGGGTGGGGCTGCCAGGATCGCGGGTGAGCGGGAGCTACGATTGTGTCCTCCACAAAAGGGGTAATCGAGACTGCTCTCTGGCAGTTAATATTGTCCCTGCGGACTTGGGAAGGACCCTGGAAAGTAGGCAAAAAACGAAGTGGAGGAAAAACATAGTAGGGATGTAAAAATTCCCATGATATTGGAAAGGCATCGATAGCCTTAGGGGTCTTGTTCCCAAGACAAGTACGTAACCAATTTCCTATTGGCACTGGATGCGAAAAGATCAATTTCGGGTCTGAAGGAAGGTATAGAGCAACGAAAAAATATATATCAGGACGAAGACTAATTTACTTCATATCTCTCCGAGATAGATTAATTATCTGCTTCTATATGAGCAACACCAGCCAAGTGGGAAACAGATAGCCAAGAGTAGCGACCCAGCGACCACGCCTAAATGTCATATGACAACTTATTAAGTAATGGAATACTACCACTCATTTTCCTGACGTAACTGACAGCTGCACTGTTATCTGACTTAATATGAATGTGTTGCTTATGGGAGGTGTCGCACAGGGAGGCAAGGCCTCGATGAATAGCCAGTAATTCTAGCGCATTGATATGCAGATTAGCTTCCTCTCGAGACCCGACATCTTGAGCAAAGGAATTATCATTTACACAGAGTGTACCCCATCTTGAGGTGCTGGCATCTGTACGAATATTGTCAATGGATGACAGGAATGTCGATGCAGGACCCAAATTCCTTGCATGGCAAGGGAAGCCACCAACGAATTTCGTCAATGGCATTATTGTTTATTGAATTAAAGAGATGCATCAAAATTACCACCTGATTCTTGCACTGCTTTGGTTCTGCACGACTCTAGAACACGATAATGCCAACGACCCGCCGGTACGGGGTCAAATGGAGAAGAACGAAACCAATGAACTTTGCTAAATCTCGAATTTTTGTCGAAGGAGACGACAAAATAGGATGCCCAAGATTCCTTATCTTGTCATTTTTTTTTTCCGTCTAGATGGCTCGCCACCAAATTAAAGCCCGAGTAGGTCGGAGATGTTGTGACTTCCCAAAATGACAATCCCAATGATGCCAGTAAATCCAAAACACAGTTTGTGTTAGCAATACTCTCCTCTTTAGAGCGGGCAAACAATTAGAATATCGTCCAAATAAATCATTATTATCATGCCTCTGCTTCTAAGAGAAGCAATAACGGGTTTCATTCCTTTAGTAAATACCCTTGGCGCTGAACTTAACCCAGAGGGTAAGCAAATTAGACAATAAAAACGACCATTCCACGTAGAACAAATACTTTGATAATCTTCATGAATAGGAATGGAAAAATATGCATCCTTGAGATCCAGTGACGTTAAGTCGGATTGCATTGATTAGGATTTCTTTAACACTTCGAAAAATTTCCATCTTGAAATGCTCATACTGAACGAACGAGTTCAGATTTTTCAAATCAATGAAGGATCTGAGATCCTCGGTTCTCTTTGGAACTGTGAATATAGTGGACAGAAATGAAACTTCCCCTGGGGAAATTTCTGATGTTGCCCCTTTCTGGTTAACAACGAAAGAAATTCCAAATTACAATGTAATTGCCGCATTTTCCTCCTCCGACAGTAGTAATTAAGGAGGAATAATTTTTGTTGGGATAACCGTCAAATAAGATCTTGTAACAACAAATAGTGTCTGAAATCCAGGGATCAGAAATAATGAGAGACCACGTCTCTTTGAAAAATCTGAGTCGTCCCGCATGTAAACGGGGACTTACTAGTTTTTCTACACTAGATGGTGTGTTGCTGGAAAATATGACGGTATGTTCTATCCGCGTGCTACCGAACGACCGACGACTCGGTGGGTCGGAGAAGGTGACTTTTTGGCCCACGCACGAGGGGCGACTCGCCAGCATTTTTCATGTTGTTTGCAAGTCTTTCTCAAATAGCGTTTTCCCTATGGAGATCGATCTACTGCATAAATCATTATGCCCCTGTACTTCTGATTGAAAGCAAGTTTGAGCTCCTCTCGGGTCTCATGTTCATCTCATACGAAGATGTTACCGCACAGAGTAACTCCGTTGACCGCCAGTCAAGCAACGGGGGCTGAATGGACTGACCGTTGCTCCCTAGCTGCTGTCTGCAGCTCCCGGGTGATTTTAGCATTATTTTACTAAAGGGAACATTCACTGAATCACCGTCTTTTGCACTTCTGTCAGCTGGACGGTTTACCCGGGGATTGAGGTGCACATTAATTTTGCTCCTCGACTCTCGGTGCACACACCGAAAGGGGGGGGGGGGGTCGAGGGCGTCATGTACTGTAGTGCATGGATTCTTTTTTCCACATTCTCCTTTCACGGCATGACGGAGGCAATGTGACCGCCTTGTCAGCTGAGTGGTCAATCCATCAGAAACTGCGAGGCCGAATTCCTCAGGGCCTTCATACAAATTGTCTGCGGCGTTTGCACTGCCTCCCACGGGCTGTGCTGCCTGCACTAAGCTCTCGAACTCCGCCTTCGGGTCGGAGCTGAGCTAGTCTAGCTTCTGGACTCTTTTTACTCGTAGGGGTGATTCAGTGTACGCGACAAGACGTGTGAGGGCGTGACACCCGAGGATTGCGATACGCCGAGAACTGCGATACCCGAGTATAACTGTTGGGCGCGCAGTCTCTCGATTATCGCAATAAGAAAATTTGCGCCCTCTCTTGGTTTATCGCACCAAGGAAAAGGGGACGGAGCCCAGACTAGAGCTGAGCAGGTGAGTGGTTGCAGAATTCTGGCTGATTGTCTCCACAAAGTGCTCAGTAAATCAACTTCGCGGTCACACCGCGAAGGAGCCAGTCTGAAGTGCTCCCGCATGCAGCGCATGGCGGGCTGGCTCAGAGGTTTTGGAGACAGACATCTGTCCATCCATAAAACGAGATAATTGGGCCGATAAACGTCGAATCTCACTCTTCTGCGCCGAAAGATTAGACCTCAGCTCTACCTGATATACAGCCCGTTACCGGCGGCTGTGAACCGTTGTCTTCTGTATCACTCAGGTTTGTCACACGTCGAAAAGATCAGTAAGCGAAGCTTATAACGCACAGTTGCACTATGCAAGCTAACTCTCTGCCGAACACACGAAGAAAAGATGTCGAATAGTGGGAATACCTGCTATTTATAGGGACTGGGGTGCCAAACTCATTATCATAACAAAAGACTTTGAATTTCCTTGGTGTGATCTCTCTGCCAAAGCACGCAGGAATATGCTAACCCTCTGAAAGCTTGTACGAAGTGTTATGTAATAGAATTCGTTGCAGCTGGCTGATAATCGTTTACATCACTATCTATAACAGAAGGAGAAATAGCGTTTATGAACTCATCCATATTCAGAAGTGCACAAACACGAGTTGAATAATGAGTTGTTTACCGGAAATACATGTTCATGACTTAGATTACCATATGTCTCTTGGAAACGAGTTACAAAAACAACATTCAGTTGGTAAGCATATGCATACCACACTGCGTTCACATGAGGTAATGACCTTGCAGTTGGTAATAACTGGAATGCACAGTGAATAATGAAACCGTGTTCTCTAGGGATGGACAAATACAAAATGTCGAGGGACAGACGGAAAATAAAGGAAAATTCCGTGTGACACACAGGTGAGAAGAAAGCGTCATGAGTGATCTGTGTCACAAACACAAGAAGACGCGGAGTAAGGAGAAATGTACAAGCTCTTATGTGGCATAAGATTGTAGTAGAAAAAACAGGTGGATAGATTTGTCTGAACATATCAATCACAAACGAGGACATAAAGCTTTTTTCAAGAATAAAGTTCAGAGTGAGTTTTTTGGAAGCCATGTTATTGGTGTGCGGGAAATTGCAATCAGAGAACATGTATAACAACGACAACGATATGAAGATTTGGCTACAAGAGTTTGCAGACATGTGGTTTAGCATAAAGCCGAGCGAGAAGACCTGGGATGCATGCACGGACAATGATTTCTGGTTGGCATAATTGTTAAAGAGGTTGCAAAGTAAGAATTGACTGATACGCATTCTTAAATAAAAGTAGATCCAAAATTATGTACAAAAACAACAATGGCTCTAGCTTTGAGCATATTAGTATACAAAAATACGCAATCAAGAAAAGGCTCAGGAAAAACATAGTTTCGTAAACCGGGTTCCGCGGTTTTACGGCCACCCACCCTACCCTCCAGTCCCATTATAAATGCCAATTAAGCCATACTAATTGCTAGGAAGTTGGAGTTTTTGACTAATAGAAAAAGGGATTCGGCTGAAATAAGGCTACGAAAATGCAGACATAAGGAGAGGAGTCGAGACTCCTATATCAGAAAAGAAGTTGTAACATAGTTTATATAGGTGAAAACCTTGCAGACATTCTGAGGCGACTGAGGTTTGATATGTGACTTTAGAAAGGCCGAAACTATACATCAACCACAAACATCAACACACTCAATACCTAGCAGGCATTCTGGGGGACTATTAAGCTTGGCTCTGTGACATTGGAAAGGCCGTAACTATACGTCAACACACTCAACACACAGAAGAACAGTGTGTTAAAAGATCCAACTGTATCAGCTTGACAATGTAACGGATATAGTAATTTTATGGCACTTCGTGATAATCAAAATGATACACGACAGGTGATAGAGAGTTGAAAAACTTCATCGTCGCACAGTATTGCTCATCAGAGGCGATACTGTTGGAAATAATCAGTTAACGGTGTTATTACTTACAGTAAATGGATAAGGGGTTACAAAGTAAGGATGCTAGCACAAATCAAGATCTTCGCTAACCGAAAGGTATCTATTAACGTATTTTAGGTAAATTAGATCAAAAGAGAAAAGATTCAAATGAGCAAAAGGTTAATCCTCATACAGGTTCCATCTGGAGGTACCCTTTTCCTTCCAGTGTAGCAGCACATTACAGCCGACAACTGACATTTTCGTAGAGACGTGCTTCTCTTTGCGCAGGTTGTAGGCAGCTTTAGCCAGGAATGTTGTGAATGGTGCAATTTGATGCATGTTTTGCGTGTTTTATCGACTTGAAACAGTCCCACTTGTTTAAGGTAGCATGAATTGAGCAAATGAATTGAAATTGAATTGAATTGAAAAAAACAAGAACAAAAAGTCTTCATATTTTTGCATGCCACTTCCCTCTCGCTTTATATTTTATGCAAAAGAGTGGGACATTAGATCCCTGTAAAGTGTGTTATGTGTGTGTGTGTGTGTGGGGGGGGGGGGGGGGGAGAACCAAGTATTCTTGTTACTGGATAGGCTGTTCCGTCCAAATTGCTGAGGCTCAGTCAACACCCTGACGTGGGTGTTCCATACACGCCTGTGATTGATTATTTTAGATGAAACATAATATATGTCATATCACAATAATGAATACATGTATTTCGTCCTCTGCATAGTCATAGTAATTCCGTGTAGGTGCGATGGTCTCATTTTCCCATGCGCTTGTAGAGCGTTCAAATTGAAACACAAAACAAATTAGACAGCACTTACTGTTGCAAACGTTTGCCCTACACGTTTCGATCGAGAAAGATATAAAAATACCCGATTGTAATGTTATTGAAAGACTCCTAGGCCCTTAGTACACTATTCAGTCTGATAGTAATTTTGTGTGTGTGATATCTTTAACATTTTTTTTTTTGTTTAATCACTGCTCCCAGCAAAGGTGAACAGGACCTTTAAGGCATGGAATATAAAGATAGAAAATGCGACATTTGGTACTTCGCTGCTGATGATGATGATAGTGGCATGCCCAACAGGAGGAGGCGTGTTAGTCTGATAGTAATTTGGCATTCCATATGACATGTCATGCTCCCAACACAGAACGCGGGCCGGGTCAGATCCCACAACACGTGGGTTGAGAATGATGGTGTCTGCAATCCCTGTCTAAAATACGAGATGTGCAATATCTCTACAGGGGCGTCACCAGCTTTTTTTCAAGGGGGTGCGTTTTGACACTAAATGTAACCAAGGAGGTACTACCTCCTTGATGTAACGAGATTTTTTGGACAGACATTTGGAACATAGGAAGCTCTCAATCCCTAGACTTTTACGGTTTTTTTGAGGGAAGCCAAGCAGGGAAAGGGCACCTGCGTATCTAGGATTTCATCTTGGGGGGGGGGGGGGGGGTGTTAGTATGCGAGGGAGCGAGCAAGGGGGGGGGGTGGGTGTGGAAGTGCATGTTAAAGCAACATGCCCTTCCACACCTCCCCCCCCCCCCTTGCTCGCTCCCTCGCATACTAGCACCCCCCCCCCCTCCCACGGTGAGAACTTTTTTTGCATTTCGATGTTGTAAATGGTGTAATTTGATGAAGGCTTTTTGCGTGTTTTCATCGACTTGAAACAGTCCCACTTGTTTAAGGTAGCAGTATATTTTGATGGAAATTGTTGTTGAACAATGTGCCTATAAACTATATAATTTCATTAAACTTCTTGTATTGATTCTTACACTGATGTCATGAACGCGACCGAGCCCGAGCAAGCGGAGCGAGCGAGGGGGGAGGGTGTGGGAGGGGGCCAACCCCCTCCCACGGTTAGAACTGAAATTGCATTTTGATGTTGTAAATGGTGCAATTTGATGCATGTTTTGCTTGTTTTATCGACTTGAAACAGTCCCACTTGTTTGAGGTAGCACTATATTTTGATGAAGATTATTATTGAACAATTTGCCTCTAAAATAGTATCATCCAAATAAACTTCCTGTTTTAATATTTACACTGAATGTCATGAACGCGGCCAAGCAAGAGCGAGAGGAGTGAGCAAGGGGGAGGATGTGGAAGGGAGTGTCCCCCTCCCACGGTGAGCACTTTTTGCATTTTGATGTTGTAAATAGTGCAATTTGATGCAAATTTTTTGCGTGTTTTATCGACTTGAAACAGTCCCACTTGTTTAAGGTATCAGTACATTTTGAAGTAAATTGTTATTGAACAATTTGCCTACTATATAAATGGTATAATCTAAATAAACTTATAGTAATAATTCTTACACTGATGTCATGAACGCGACCGAGCCCGAGCAAGCGGAACGAGCAAGGGGGGGGGGGGGGGGGGGGGAGGTTGTGGGAGGGAGTTGTCCACAATGGATTATGGAATGACGGTGTGAAACGACAAATTACTGGCAGCAATATCAGGAGAATGGCGTAACGACTACATGCGAGCGAGCGGAGCGAGCGAGCTTGAAAATTTTGACATTTTACAGTCCAAAAATGCCGTTTGTAGCCATATTTTTTCGATTTGGAAATTAGGGGGGGGGGGAGGCGCACCGGGCGCAACTACTGACAATTACAGGCAGCAACATCAGGCGAATGGCATAACAATTAAATGCGAGCGAGCGAAGAGAGCGAGCTCGAAAATTGTGACATTTTACAGTCCTAAAACTGCCATTTGGAGCTATATTTTGCGCAACTGCCGGCAATTACTGGCAGCAACATCAGGAGAATTGCATAACAATTAAATGCGAGCGAGCGGAGCGAGCGAGCTTGAAAATTTTGACATTTTACAGTAAAAAAAAAACTGCCGTCTGTAGCTATACTTTTTCGCTTTGGAATTTAAGGGGGGGGGGGGACACATCGGGCGCAACTGTTGGCAATTACTGGCAGCAATATCAGGAGAGCATAACGATTACATGCGAGCGAGCGGAACGAGCGAGCTCAAAAATTTTACATTTTACAGTCCAAAAACTGCCGTTCTTAGCCATATTTTTTCGCTTTGGAAATTAAGGGGGGGGGAACACCGGGCGGAACTGCTGGCAATTACTAACAGCAACATCAGGTGAATTGCATAACGATTAAATGCGAGCGAGCGAAGAGAGCGAGCTTGAAAATTTTACATTTTACAGTCCAAAAACTGCCGTTCTTAGCCATATTTTTTCGCTTTGGAAATCAAGGGGGGGGGGGGGTGGGGCGCACCGGGCGCAACTGCTGGCAATTATTGGCAGCAACATCAGGTGAACTGCATAACGATTAAATGCGAGCGAGCGAAGAGAGCGAGCTTGAAACTTTTACATTTTACAGTCCAAAAACTGCCGTTCTTAGCCATATTTTTTCGCTTTGGAAATCAAGGGGGCGCACCGGACGCAACTGCTGGCAATTATTGGCAGCAACATCAGGTGAACTGCATAACGATTAAATGCGAGCGAGCGAAGAGAGCGAGCTTGAAAATTTTACATTTTACAGTCCAAAAACTGCCATTCTTAGCTATAATTTTTCGCTTTGGAAATCAAGGGGGGGGGGGGGGGCGCACCGGGCGCAACTGCTGGCAATTACTGGCAGCAACATCAGGTGAACTGCATAACGATTCAATGCGAGCGAAGAGAGCGAGCTTGAAAATTCTGACATTTTACAGTAAAAAGTTATTGTAGCTATATTTCGCTTTGGAAATTAAGGGGGGGGGGGGGCGCACCGGGCGCAACTGCTGACAATTACTGGCAGTAACATCAAAAGAATTGCATAAAGATTAAATGCGAGCGAGCTTGAAAATTTTGAAAAACTGCCGTTTGAAGCTATATCTGGTTTTTTTTTTTTTTTTTTTTTTTTTTTTTTTTTTTTTGCTTTAGAAATTAAGGGGGACGCATCGGGCGCAACTGTTGGCAATTACTGGCAGCAATATAAAGAGAATTTAAATGCGAGCGAGCTTGAAAATTTTGACATTTTACAGTCCCCAAACTGCCGTTTGTAGGTATATTTTTCGCTTTGGAAATTAAGGGGGGGGGGGGGGGCGCACCGGGCGCAACTGCCGGCAATTATTGGCAGCAACTTCAGGAGAATGGCATTACGACCAAATGCGAGCGAGCGAGCTTAAAAATTTTGACATTTTACATTCCAAGAACTGCCGTTTGAAGCTATATTTTTTCGCTTTGGAAATTAAGAGGAGGGGGGGGGGGGGGAGGGGACGCCCGATGCGCCCCTCCCCCTGGATCCGCCACTGGTAGTCAAGGGTGTCGGTTTATGTCCATGACTTGGGGAGGTATGACCAGCGAGGTGGCGTCGAAGTGACCAAGCGGGGGAAGGATGTCTAAAATCTGCACTTTAGAGCATCCCCTGCTCCGTATCGTACGGATGTACAGTACGGTCGATAAAATAGAATACTAGTAGATATGTATAAAATCATTGCTGCCAGAACCAGGGGTGCGAATTGTTTTTGCCCACGAATTTTTTATTTCTTTTTTTAGTCCCTGGTGCAAACTGTAAAAAAAAAAAAAAACAAAAAAAAAAAAACAAAAACAAAAACAAACAAAAAAAAAAAACATAGAAAAGAATACTTATTTAGCGTCCGGCGTTGAGGTCGCTCACTGACTGATTTTTTTTTTTTTTTTTTTTTTTTTTAAGGATCTGAAAGGGGGTGCGTTCGCACCCAACGCACCCCCCCTGGTGACGCCCATGCTCTATAACCTCAACTTGGAATTTCCCAAACTATGACAAGGCGATATAATATAACGTTCCATTGACACGCTCTATACCAGTGATTCACTATGTTCGTATTGTCGCAAGACAAGGCAAAGTATGGAATGTGGAATGTCAGTAAGCATAGCAAGAGTGTGCATTTCCACATTGTCATATTCGATCAAGATTATTCTTCTTCTTTACCGTACATTGCACAAATTTGCACCTGCCTACTTTCAAAATACTCTTCATCTTCACCAACCACCACGAAATCTCCGTTCATCAAACTCGCCAAAATTACAGGTACCTCGAATCGAGCGTAATTGGGGGATCGTGCTTTTTCATACATGGGCCCAAATATAGCCTGCCAAAATCTCTTCGACAAGCATCTTCTTTTGATGGTTTTAAAAACAACCTCGAGACCTACCTTTTTAATTTAAACTGACAATAATTGTTTACCTGTATGTATATGTATACATATATTGTTCGTTTGTTTATTGTTCTTATTATCTTCTGTGATACTGTAATTGTAGCAAACGTGATACGTTATGTACTTTGTTCTAAAGTGCCACGAGTATCTTTTTAGGTAGAATGAGCGCTTTATAAGAGTCTCTCTATTATTATTATTATTGTTATTATTATTATTATTATTATTATTATTATTATTATTATTATTATTATTATTATTATTATTATTATTATATAAGGAGCCCCTTCCTTGTCACACGCCAGAAACACGTGTTTTGGTTGCGTGGAAAACTATATATAACTCGTTACCACATGACCAGAGTCTGACTCGTTCTGATTTAACGTCAGTAAAGGCGACCGCAAAACAGCAAACTGAGGAGGGAACCTTGTTATCCGGTAAAAGAGAGGTCATGTCATCATGTTAAATATATTAAATGATTGTGTATTGCGTGTATAAATGAATAAATGAATGTAACTATGATATAGGCCTACATATCATGTATGTGAAAGCAACAAACAAATTTCATTATCAGTCAAAATGAAGATGATTTGACAGATGGATAGGGGGCCTACATACTTATTACAAACACAGAGCAGGATCAGTATCTCAGCTAGTCAACAAAGGAAGAAACACTTCGGTCCTATATTGACATATCCTCAGCGCATCTTTCATTTGTTGCAGGGGTCGGGAAAAGGTAAAATAGTGTTGTCTTTTGTCGAGTATGTACAACGTAAATTCTCAAACCGTTGAAGAAAGCAACATTATTGCGCATATAGCTATATACAACGGTTGATCAAACCAGGGAGGTGCTAATATGACAGTACTCTTGTGTTAGGCACTTCAATGATTGCTATAATATAGATCGACCTCCCTGCCATGATTGTGTGGATCGGTGACACAGCCTCATGAAAGACGGCTGTAGGTCATAGCCGAGCCCCCGGCAACGCCCACAGAGCCAACCAATCAGATCGCCGGAGAGCCAACCCAACCCACTGGAGTGTTTACATTGGTGCTCTTCCACATCAGCTGGTCCTTCAGCCCCTTTCTTCCTATTGATGTTGTGTAGGCCCTACTCTTTACAAGTGCAGCAGACTGTGCAAATATAGACAAACATAACTGGGCTAAGGTAAAACCCCATCATTTGAATAATAACAATAAATATCTCCCTGTCTACCTTATTATGGCAATGTATGGGAGTAAATATTGTTTGCAATATCATCATGCATTTATTGACATTAATTCCAATAACCTGTTGGACGCTCTTTGACTTTCAATATATATATATATATATATATATATATATATATATATATATATATATATATATATATATATATATATATCAAGAAATAAACTTGTATTGCATTTTTAGCCAATAAAGAATGAGTTTATTCGACTCGAATATTTGATGGCCTCCACCTTCTTCAGGAGTCTCGACAATGACAGCAGGTACCAAAACACAAATTGAACATTCTTTATTGGCAAAAAAATGCATTACAAGTATATTTCTCGATTCTTCGTTATATTGGAGCCAATACATGAATTCTCAACATATGTATATATATATATATATATATATATATATATATATATATATACTCCTAGATGGGTCATTTGGAAGACATTTCCATTTGTTTTATATGCAAATTTTAAAATACATGTTCAATGGCAATTTACGCAATGGAGACACGAAAATTGTCTCCTTAATGACCAGTTGTCTCCCTAATGAAGACACTTCCCCCCAATATGTCTCCCTAAGGTGCCAACTAGGGATATATATTATATATATATATGATATATATATATATATACAATAAACTCATTCTTATTGGCGAAATAATGCATTACTAGTTTATTTCTTGATTCTTTGTTTTATATATATATATATATATATATATATATACACAATGTATATAGTCAGTTTGTGTAAAAACATGCAATGGTATGTGTATACATGAAACAAACAAAAAATAACCACACACACACACACACACACACACATGAAGGAAAAAGAAGAAACCATGCACACGCAAGGTACAAATACTACAGGAAGTAAAAAGTTAGAGAAGACACAAACATACAATGCTCCCTGCAAATCAATGCAAGTACAGGCACAACATGAATGCACATAAACCACACTCTGCATGACATACGCCACAAACATACAATACACAGTATGCAAATAGAAGTGAGGGAAGATACAAGGGGGAGTGGTTACTTGCCACATATGAAACTTGGAAATGCAACCATCACATACAAGTATATGCACCATGATTATATTTAAAAAAAACATTCACCAACATAAATGCAATGGAAATTAAATCTGTATGTACAAGTTGTACTTACTAACACATTTATTGAAAAGTGGTCAAGTAATTTTCTTCACAGGCAGTGTAGAAGAGCATGTTTTCAACGACATGCGAGATTGCACGCTCTCTTTCTTAACCTTTCTATTCTCGGTTAAACACAAGGCAGGTTCATTTCTCATTATCGATTTCTACCTTGAGGCCGCTGGCAGTGATTGTAACATTGCACTGGCATCATTTCAGTGTGTCAATGTAATTCACACAAAGTATACATGAATTGCAAATTAACTGTGATAACTACTGTACTAGTCACCCTGCCAATAACAATATTTTCAGAACAGGAATGACATACTATAATATTTCATCAGGGCTCGATATTAGCAGGGCCCAGAACCACTGTCCACTATTCAAGAATAGATGTCTGGTCATCAAATTTCCATCTTTTAGAGGCCTGATTGTGAAGGTAAAATTTAAAATTATTTTCTTTTATTTCGGGCTGTATTTTTCTTTTTTTGTGAGTTTGGTGAGTTTGACTGCTTAACAATTGTGGAAGTGGTTCACTTCACAAGACTTGAAGAAAAATGCAGTTACCACAGCAACACATCAGGTACAAACACAATAGAGTGTCTTGCATAACTACACCTATAGATCATTATAGGCCCTACATACTGAATTTCAAATAAATTGCTTAAAAACTGTGGAAGTAGTTCG
Organism: Diadema antillarum; assembly: GCF_040938485.1. NCBI lineage: Eukaryota > Metazoa > Echinodermata > Echinoidea > Diadematoida > Diadematidae > Diadema > Diadema antillarum. The sequence continues at coordinate 88,817 of NW_027272542.1, read as the reverse complement.
TCCACAAGGTTTTTGGGAAATTGTGGTTACCATGGCAACATTTTCTTTGACAAACATTAAAAAAAAATGTGTCTTGCACATCTACACCTCAATGTCATCATGTACACCAAATTTGAGTTCAATTGCTTCAGAACTGTGGAAGCAGTTCACTCCACAAGATTTTTTAATAAGAAAATATGCTGTTACCATGGCAATGCCTTGTCAGATACAAACACAACGTGTGTCTTGCATAACTTCACCTATAGATCATTATACATACTGAATTTGATATAAATTGCTTAAATACTGTGGAAGTAGTTCACTTCACAAGCTTTTTGGGACATTGTGGTTAGCATGGCAATGCTTTCTCTGACAAACATAAACTAGAAATGTCGCTACAGCGACTGGTTATACCCCGCCAAACAACATTTCATAAGCTTTGGTCAAAACAACATTTGATAAGCTTTGGTCAAAAAACTGAGGAAGTAGTTAAATCCGCAAGATCTTTCCTTGATCTTCTGCCATTAATATGCCGTTACCATGGCAACGTACTTTCGGGTACTGTCGAAAAATGCGTCTTGCACATCTACAACCAAAGGCACACATCTGTACCAAGTTTCATGGAAATTGGGCAAAAACTGAGGAAGTAGTTTGCAACACAAAATTTTCCATCATTTTGGCTCATAATATGTGAGCTGTTACCATGGCAACATACTTTTTGTCACTGTCAAGAAATGTGTCATGCTGACCTATACCCTAAGACAAACATTGAATATGAATTCCATGAGAATTGGAAGAACACTGACGAAGCAGTTTTGCCATGAAGCATTTTGCCCTATATTTTACCAATAACATGCCGCTACCATGGCAACGCACTTTTTGCCACTGCGGAAATATGTGTCTTGCACATTAACATATTCAGATGAACATCTGTACCTAATTTCATAAAAATTGATCAAAAACTGTGGGAGGAGTTCGCGACGCAAGATTTGTACCCATTTTTGCCCATAATATGCCGTTACCATGGCAACGTACTTTTGGGTACTGTCAAAAAAGTCTTGCACATCTACAACCCAAGGCACACATCTGTGCCAAGTTTTATGGGAATCGGTTGAAAACTGAGGAAGTAGTTCGCGACGCAAGATTTGTACCCATTTTTGCCCATAATATGCCGTTACCATGGCAACGTACTTTTGGGTACTGTCAAAAAATACGTCTTGCACATCTACAACCCAAGGCACACATCTGTGCCAAGTTTTATGGGAATCGGTTGAAAACTGAGGAAGTAGTTCGCGACGCAAGATTTGCAACGGACCGACCGCCCGACCGACCGTCCGCTGATTCCTATATACCCCCTTCAAACTTCGTTTGGCGGGGGTATAAAAACATATCTTGCACATCTACACCTCAATATCATCATGTACACCAAATTTGAGTCCAATTGCTTCAAAATTGTGGAAGTAGTTCACTCCATAAGGTTTTGCAGTTAATATGCTGTTACCATGGTAATGCCTTGTCAGGTACAAATACAACGTGTGTCTTGCATAACTTCACCTATAGATCATTATACATACTGAATTTGATATAAATTGCTTAAATACTGTGGAAGTAGTTCACTTCACAAGGTTTTTGGGAAATTGTGGTTAGCATGGCAATGCTTTCTCTGACAAACATAAAAAACATATCTTGCACATCTACACCTCAATATCATCATGTACACCAAATTTGAGTCCAATTGCTTCAAAATTGTGGAAGTAGTTCACTTCATAAGGTTTTGCAGTTAATATGCTGTTACCATGGTAATGCCTTGTCAGGTACAAATACAACGTGTGTCTTGCATAACTTCACCTATAGATCGTTATACATACCAAATTTGAAATAAATTGCTTAAATACTGTGGAAGTAGTTCACTTCACAAGGTTTTGGGGAAATTGTGTTCAGCATGGCAATGCTTTCTCCGACAAACATAAAAACATGTCTTGCACATCTACACCTCAATGTCATCATGTACAAAAAAAATGTGAGTCCAATTGCTTCAAAATTGTGGAAGGAGTTCAGGGCGCAAGATTTGCAACAGACTGCCAGACCAAACACACGCTGATTCCTATATACATGTACCCCCTTATACACTTCGTGTATGTGGGGGTACAAAAAGCACATTCTTGAATGATGAAAAAGCAAATTATCTGAGGTTCAGAAAGATGAGTATAAAATCCCCTTAGAATGCATAGAAGTAGAAAACTTGCGCAATGGTAGAAGAGGCTAAGATGATACTGACCCTGTTTGCAGCACTCTTATGTGTGTGCGTGTGTGTGTGTGAGAGAGCGGGCGAGTGTGTGTGCATAGGTGCATTTGTAATGGAAGACTGGTGATAGTTGAACATTCTGATGAGGCATTCAATGAGGAAAAACAAACATGAAACAAACTTTGATTTTAAATGATGCAGCAAGTAACTGATTTATCAGTATAATGATAATAAATGTACTATTGGTAACCAAGGAAATCTAGATAAGTGTGTGTGTGTGTGTGTGTGTGTGTGTGTGTGTGTGTGTGTGTGTGTGTGTTTCCATCATTGTCAGTAAACTACAAAGTTTTCTGAAATACTCCAGGCAATTCAAATATTTCAAGTTAAAAAAATTGCTGCACTAGTAAAAGTTTGCCAATGCACAGAGTGTTTGCTGAATGTTATATGTTCTACTCAAATGTACCACTTTTCCATTTTTTTTGGAGGGTGGAGTGGGGAAGGGGCAGGTTGGATGGAATTAGCAAATGATAAATACTTCATGGTCTACCACTGCATTTAATGCAACACACTCTATTTCATGGTCTACCACTGCATTTAATGCAACACACTCTATTTCATGGTCTACAACTGCATTTAATGCAACACACTCTTCATCACATATACATTATTTCAGTTTTGAAAATTCTGAATTCAGCATGAAATTCTGTTTCAGTCACCTTTCAATCAAGTGCAGGAAATTGAGAATATATTTCCTGAAACAATGGTATAAGAATAAACTAGAACTCAAAGCACCATTTCAATATTTATTATTTAAACAAATAATGAATTCATTTACCGTTGAGGATGAGCTCATTTTGCCGTGACACAAATTTCCCATACAGACACCTGCTGGAGTATACTAGGGACCAGCCTTCAATGAAATATTAACACACAACAAAGTGACTGTCCAATACACATATCACTCTACTATGATACACAAGGATTCAAACAGTACATACATTTCATTACACCTTTTGTAGACATTTGTACCATAGCATTTGGCAAAAGGTAACAACCTGGCACATTACAGCTTACTGTAAAAACACAGTATTTTCATGGCAATTTTTTTTTTTTCTAAATTGAGCAGATGGCCTTTTCACAGCATGAAATTTTCTCAAAGTACTGTACCTCTGGCATTTAATGCACATAGTGTTAACAAGAACTTTTGTGTGCATTTTAATTCTGCAAATCTTTGTTCTCATGAAATTCAAGGATTTAAAATGTGAGGGAACATAAAACTTAGACAATATAAAACAATTTATCTAGTGTTCCTTTGACAGCTGTTGACTCTCCCATCTCAGCAGTATTTCGTCACGGGAACACACACACATAACAAAGTCTTTCAGTACAACAGAGTATGAGGCACTATCACCACCAATTTTGTATCCAATAAAATCTACTACGCCTATATAAAACTTTATAAATGTACGTTAAAACTTTTTCTAAATACATCTTCTACACATATCCGATGATTATCACACTATAACAATTATCTGTACCATCATGGCAGACAATAACTTGTTCCACCAAAACCATACTGGACCCCACGCAAGACCAGCTTAACGTAGCTGAATATGGGCTATCCAGCCATCTTCTCAGATGGAAAATTAATCAAACAAACAAACAAAAAATACCTTTTCTGGTTTGACATACTCATATCACGTAAACAAGTCATGCATTGTGTATATTTTGCAATCATATATACATGTATCATCATATATCTCACCCATTTTCATGACTTGAAGTAACAAGAATGCTATGAACTATTGCATCATACACATGTATCAGCAATGCATCAGCTATCTTTAGGAGCATGGGAATCAGAGTGTGGAATACACATTGACCAGACAGGATGGAATGTCACTTTGCATCCATCAATCAATCTCTTCTGACCAGCCTACCACATATTGGTACAATCAGGAGACTGAGGTCGTTACTTTTGACATACATTGGCACTAACAGAAAAACATTTTTTTCTTATTCATTCAACGTACATGCAGTTGCACCTGATTAAATAAATATTACTTAGTTCACACAGTTGACGAGATATTCTGTAATGCACAGTACTGGTAGAACTTACTCTCCATACTCTACAAAATCTCAAGTTTTAACAGCTGAGTAGTATTCATTGTACCACTGACCCACAGTACATTGACTGGTGGAGGAAAAGTTGAACAGTATACATATTAGAATTCTATTCAAAGAAAATACAAAAATCTTTCATTAATTCATCAGCATAAAATTTTATTCCAATGCTTCTGAGAGAGTTGTAAACTTGGCGGTATGTGAACTCCTTCCCACAGATATGTTTAATCTTCAACAGCAGCTGATACTTAAATTCCTCCAGATCATTCTTGTAGAGTTCTTCCAGATCTATAATGTTATTCTCTGTGAGTTTCATATTCCTACAGAGATTCTTGACTTGTTGATGATTGAGCTTCCTAGAAATCGCTTGACAATGACGGTCTTCCACGGTGTCATCTTTAAAAAACAAACAAACAAACTTTACAACAATGAATTAAATAATATACTGTCAATGTCAAAAAATGTGTATCTAGGTTAATTGTGATCCATATTTCAATGGTATGCAAGTTAACTGATAACAGAATATATGGATGTTTCATTCACAGTGAAAATAATCTGTGATAACAGATAAGAAAATAACAGAAAATACACTGTACATGTAATACTCTATAAGCCTATCTCACGAAACTAGCTGATGGAGCACCTATCTGCAATCTATTATAGCATAGCACAAAAATAGTAGATAATGTTTTATAATTCAAGGAAAATGATCAGTGCAACTGATTGACAAATTGCCCTACATCGACGTAAATAAGCACTGAATTGATCAGTGTTTTAGTAGTAGCCATGATAAAAAAATCATGGGCGTACATACTCGAGCAGGATTCGAACCCACGACCTCCTGATCAGTCTGTGCTACCTTCAAACTCTAAGAACAGTTATGGCATTATATTCATTTATCCAAAATTTCCCAATCATTTCACAATGTCCATACAGAACCATCAGGTAATATAAACACTTACACCTGATGGTAAGATTTTAGTTACACATGTATAAAAAAAAGAAGAAGAAAGAGCTTCACGTTGAAATGCCCAAATATTGTGTCACAAACTTTTGTCATTCAGAGTAGGTTTCACATTTGAGAGATGGCAATATCTTATGAGTTTGGAACTCCTTTACACACAATTCCTTCAAACCTAATTCATGTGGACATAGTCATGTCTTTTAGTGCACATGTTCAATGCTCCACTTTTTATTTGTTTTCCATTCAAAACACAGGCATAATTATAATGCTATCTCATTGAATCATATGGTTTTTAATGCTCATTCAAAATCACAATAGTGAGCTGGATCATGATCTTTCATGTGTGTGTGTGTGTGTGTGTGACTTAACCAGAGCCTTTAGCCATAAATTACAAGTTCTACTCATATAAATTAAGATGCTCTACATGTGTAATCTTTGGAGTTAATTCAGCGCCAACCCCATCATTCTGATCATACTTTCAAAGATTTTAGTGGCCAGTAAAAGACAGTGATATACATACGTACCTGCCATATTTCGTCTTTGTGCAGGTTCCTTAACTGGGCTTGGCGGTGGCACAGGTTTAACATTGGCTCCAACAGGGCTGGCACTGCAGACATCAGATGCACTATCAGCTTCCCTACTTGGACTTCTGGAAGAATCATTGTCCGACGAGTGAGTTGCACCACCAGTCTCATTACATTCTGCTGGTGGAGACTGGACTCTGCTTCCTTGGTTGCCATCATCACTCCTGACTTTTCCTGGCCCAAGTATCAACCTCATAGTTCCGTTTGGTTTTAAACATGGATCTCCTCCATTCCGGGCATGACCTCCTCGGAATACTTGAGACATATTTCCATTGGGTTTTTTCATTGCTACATTTCCCTGAGTTGGTGAGAGGTTTGATTGATCAGCTGCTGTTGAAGAGGATTCCGATGTGGGTGATTCTGACCGACTGTTATGGAACTGACTTTTTGGTTCGTCTTCTTGATTGTGCACTCTGTCTTTTGCTAATGTTCTCTTACTCTCTCTATCAGCACTCCCTTTAACTACAGCGATTTTAGCACCATGGGTTTCTCCACATCCTTTATCAGGTCCATTCTCAGTGACATTATCCTTCCTTCTATGCATATCATCCTCGCAAGAATTTGGGATCCTGGAATCTTGTCCAAGATCTGCAACTTTGAGTTCAAAATGTTCAGGACCATTGGTTTTTGTGTCACCAACATGTGGTCTATCAGCTTCCCGAGGGTTTTTTGCAGTACTGTCTGTATTCTTGTCTGCAATGGACAATTGATCACTAACTCTTGATGATCGCAGATTTTCATAATATCCCGTTTTTCCTGCATGACGTGGATCATCAGCATCTGACATGTTACCTCTTGAGGAAGAAGGCACCTCTTGACTTTGTTCTCCTCCATTTAGACTATGAATCTGGGCTGTGACTTTCAATTCTGGGCCACACCCAGGATCTGCTGGTCTCCCTTGCTGTCCTTCTGTAACAGATCCTGCTCCCCTTGCTGAGTAACATCCACTTACAACACCTGGACCTGTGCCATCATTGGTGTTTATCATGTGGGTTTCCATGGTACCAGGCAGATTGACATCCAAACCACCTGTTGCTCCCTGGGTGTGGTTTTCCCTGGATTCATGTGACAGGGAAGGTGATGGATTCTCTCCCACATCCTTGGTGTCTAGTAGAGGATCTGCTGCAAACACACACAACATGCACATAATCATAATACCAGGAAGTTTGTCATGCACCACATGTGAGCTAGCTTGTGCAAATGAAATTCTGTGCTTTTATCTGCAGGACCAAATTTGGTCCAAATTTGGATATAATACAATGGGTGCACATCTATTATCAAAAATAATATTGGGGTATTGAGATTATGCAGGAAGAACATACATATTTCTAACGAACAAATAGACAAATAAAATCCCGGAGTTAATACTGTTAGTGATAACTTGTGTGCATACAGAACTCCTTTTTATTGCCATCAGTTTGTGATAGACATATTTAAAATGCTTTAATATATACAACCTAATTCAGGATAAATCACAAATTAAAGGCATTTACCAATAATAGCTTTGGAAAAGTGAAGAGACTCATTTCTTTGCCCTCTCCCCCCACCCTCCCAACACATGAAATTTCAACAAACACAAAGAAAAGGTGAGAAAAAAAAAAACCACAAAGTGTTGTTATTTAATCACTTACTTTGTTCTGGTAATTTATCGTCATCAGGCTGTTGGTTCCTTTCCCTCTTTTTGATTGCATTTAGCTGCACATCTGTAAAACATGTAATGGCATATATTCAAAGACTTTTGCACATGCGAGAGATGATCGCTTTGGATTTTTAAAGAGACTGACATAAATAGATTACCTTAACATTTTTCTTATGTGTTCACACCCAATGCCTATGCTACAATCTTATTCATATATTACATAAAACCCAACAACATACCGTATACGCTGTCATTTTCGCGTACAGATATTTTCGCAAATGACAAGGTTATAAGCATTTTTGTGAGATGTTGTTTTCAAGAATCGACGCCGACGCTTACGTTAATGTTCTATTAACAAAGCGCATGGAGACATTTTCCCGTGTTGTTAAATTCGCGATCCAACTGTGATTCGCGAAATTTGTGAAATTTACACCCTCGCAAAAATAACAGCTTGTACAGTACTTCCATGTAAATGTGTCTAATGAGAAAATATCAATCGTCACATTCTAGCAGCAGTCAAGTTGACAAAGGCTGCAACACAAACAAAGTATCAATATTTCTTGCCTTAGATGATAGAAAATCTGGAATTTTGTTGTTGCACTAATATGTGAAGCTTATCACTTGAAGTTTTTTAAGAGGCCGCATACAAGGTTGTATGCCATCTGTATATATATATATATATATATATATATATATATATATATATATATATATTATGCTATAAGTCCTAACAGACATTTGTGAGCCTTCTTCATAGTTAAGCCTGTTGATTCACTGTGTGTGATGCTAATGACAGGTTGTGCATACAATAAGCATCTAATAGGAATTTCTCAAAAGTTGAATTCTCCACATAATGTATTTAGAAGATATTACTGCACATACATGTATATCTATAAAATCAAGCTGCATGATTTATGTAATTTTGAATCATTTGAGACAACTGGATCACTTAACATGGTTCCAAAGTAACTCTAGGAAATTGATCATTTATCATGACTGTACAGGTGCATGGAAGAAGCCAGTAATCTACTAACATATAACTACATTGTAGTCTCTCCCTCAGACTCAGCGCCTTCTTCATCCTAGATTATGAACAAGGGTACACTGTGAATGTATTGTACCCTGAATGTGCTAAAAACCATGTAGCATTCAGTTGAAAACATTTAGTGTAAGCAGGACCACAGCATCAAAACATTTGGTAAGACTGTAGAGTCTGTATGAGTTAGTCATTTTGTGTTTAAGTCATGGTTTGGTGAGGTATAGAAATGATATGTTTTGCCCTTTTCCTTTACAAAGTTATAAATCCAAATCTTCCGTATGACATTTTCCAAAATAACAGTTTGACTAAGTTTATATGCATCAAGCTTTGACAAAACAAAATTGTAAGAGCCTGCTATTCAAAGTTTACCATGAAAAATTTTTTGTACAGAGGTTTAAAAACGAAAGATTTGTGTGTGTGTGTGTGTGTGTGTTGTGTGTGTGTGTGTAGTTGATTGCCCATTTTGCTTTAAAAACAATGCTAGAAACAGATTGTAAATGCATACATAATGCAAGTGGCCTTCTAATTAAGAATTTTTTTCTTAATTAAAATTTTTTTTTCTTAACCCATTACACACACATCAAGAAGTTTTCTGGATTAGAATTGTACACATCTTACCATCACAATCATTGTTGGTGACAGTAGGTGCGTATCTCTTAACTCTCTCTCTCCACCACGAAATGGTCATGATGACCAACAGGACAACTGCGATGACCAAAAAGACTGCCAGCACAATCACTGTAACGGAGTAGTCCTTTGTGTTTGTGTGGGCTGGAAACAGAGAGACGGAGGGTATAGCAAACAGTAATTTTGTAACAAAATACTGCTTAGATATGTAATAAAAAAGTGGGATCTTATCAAGCATTCACAGGAAGCACATCTGAAGGACAGGAGAATACTCTTCTCATTCTGGTAATTGATTGACTAAAAGGTCTTTATTAAAGATCTGAGTAGGCAACTACTGTAAGAGTGGATATTTTTGAGGTGATTAAATTTTCGCGTACATGCAAATATTTTTGCGAGCCATATGTTCCAGTAGTTGATGTCTTGATTGCGCGGAATTAAAAACATGCAAAACTCTGTCTTTCCGGGCCAAGCGAGAAAAATTGGTCGCGAGAAATATCAACTTTTACAGTAACAGTCAAATTGCACAGATGTACATACAAAATTACACATTAATATAACAAGAATAATTTCATAACCATGTAAGATCAAAAAAAAAAAAACACACATTCAAACATACTGTTTAAACAATTGGTACAAATTTAACTCTAATTAACTGTGATAACTCTTAACTCTATCTTAACTCTAAATTTAAGTCTGATTTTCCTCAAACCTTACTGGTGTGTTCTACTAATATGCTGCATTCACCCAATCCACATGTTATATAATATAATATATACATATACATATATATGGCTTTAATTTCCCTTTAAAATCAGTGAAAGGGATCAGAGAAAATCCTTGCAATTTGCGTTTATGCCTCCACGAAAGCCACATACACACCTATGGCTTCTGGCTGAGTTGGTGTAACTGGTGTAGTACCGGTACTGTCATCATCCAGCCCAGTTGAGGTACTCTGTGATGATGAAGTCTCTTGGACTGCCTCAGAAGATGAAGGTGCCTGAGTAGGAGTTGAAGTGGTTGAATCGTGCTTTGGAGAACACACTGTATCTGTCTCACCCGTACAGGGCTGCTGCTCATATTCCCCATCCTTACACTGTGTGCATGGGTTGCAGGAGCGACAGTTGGGCTGCGACTGATAGGTCTGCGTGGGGCAACTCTGACATCTGTCCAGAAAAACAAACAAACAAACACACAAATCTTGATATTCAAACTGGTTATTCTAGATGCCACAGGACACAATTTCTGTTTTGGTGTGCCCAACTGTTGTGTAGAGGAGAACAAAGCACAGGCCATCAATAATAAAATTTGCTGTTTAGCATTTAAAGCAAAACATAGTACAGTCAACTTCGGATACCTCGACGTCGGATAAGCCGAATATCACTTACCTCGGGGGCAAAATGAAAGTCCCGATTGTTCCTATGGAGTTTCCGTGTACTAAAATTTGCGTAGCTCGAAGAAAATAACTCGAAATTCGGTTACCTCGAAGTGAAATCTGCTGTCCCGATCTTAATTAACTTATTGTTTTTCCCAGCATGTAGCTCGAATCGAAATTGCAAACATCACTCAGCATCTCCGATTAAGGGCAAGTCCAAGATATCGCGCACCTTACGTATGGGACATTCAGAGATTTCAAACCTCTGGAAAGTAATGAAGGAGCACTTGGATTTTACTGTTTATCATCAGGAGGACTGGTAGCCCTGAGAAGAATATTGTGTTTAAGTTTGATGTCATTTGACCTTGGGTAAATTATTTTATTAAGAAAAATATGGCAACTTACGTATGGGACCAGAGAAAAACTAGATTTTTCAAAATAAAGTTTGAATTGAAAATTCTCTGAAAGTACCATACTGATCAAGTTCTGTTTAGAAGAAGAAAGGTACAATACTGAAGTATCTTTCAGCAAAGTTTCACTGCAAAAGAATAGCGCATATTTTCATGAAGTTGGTTTAATTAACGAAAGTGCACCTTACGTATGGGACATGGCTCAACTTACGTATGGGACATTTGTCTTTAGTGCACAAGTGTATTGCTATGAAGAAACTTGTCTGGCTGATGCAATTTCCCAAGAAAATGAGCTATTTTTAGTAGTATTCTGAGATCAAAAGTGTAAAGTAATAAAAGTTGGTATGCCAACTGTTATTCCTGAAGCGTCCTCCACACTCACTAGTAGTGGGTATGCTGAACGCTGCTAATATGCTAGCGATGTTTTAATTTTGTCCAAGTAGTAGTATTGAATCACAGGCAAAAAAAGCCACAGGCAATATACTATCAAAAAAAGTTCTGCAGCCTTACAAGAACTATGTTTTCACTTTAAATGTTACTTGTTCTGTAAACCTTTACCAACTGCTGAGAAATTATCTCGTGCTTTCAAGCAGTTAACAAACGATGCATTTGTATAACATATTCAGAGAAGCAGTCAGGGCATTTGTGGGATAATTTCATTTGGAAAGTGGTACCACACACAAACTGGTTTCTACATCAAAGTCATTATCCATTATATGATCACATAAGGTGAAAATATTCAATCTTTCATCAAAATGATTTACAGGCCATACATAACATATGACAAGCATTTCTTTTTTTCATTTTCTTTTTTTTTTTAATGAAAAGTATGCATTACCCAGCCCGGTTAGTGAGGTATATGTCAAGGCAAAAATGATTTTTTTTTTTTTTTTTTTTTTTACATTCCTCAAACGAATCTTGGAAAAAAAAAACTTAGGCAGCAAGTTGTCATATTTTGAGAAGTTTTGCTAACCTCTACCTTCTCAGTGAGGACACGATCACTTGCAGTTTTGAATCCAGTAATGTAAAATCTCACAGGATTTGTTAATGTGGCATCTAACAACAAGATTACAGCCATTCCACAGGGCAACCAGTGAGATACTTCTATATATCACAACTACATTTCCATGGGCAAAAAAGAAGTAGAACTACGTGTATCACTGAATATGATTAATACCTCACCTAAAAATTGGGGAGTTGAGTTAGCTCATCCACAATATTTTTGAATGCTTTTTATTGAAAAATGTTACAATTGCATTGCATAACTCTGATTAAACGTGTGCTTTGCTAATTAAAATATTAGTCACATGCTCCAATCTCAAGGCAAATGATTAGAAACTAAGGGAGTGAGCAAAATCCACTAAGATTTACATTTTTTAATTAAAATGCTGTTATCATGGCAATGCATTTCTACACTGATGAAAGGTGAAATTTATACATCTTGGTACAGTACCAATTACATGTGCCTAATTTCAAGCCAAATGCTCAAATTCTGAGGGAATTAGCTTAAAGGACAAATCCACCTTCATACACTGGTGGATTGAGTAAATGCAGCAATATCAGTACATCTACATAGTACAGTAGACACATGTGTCAAATTTCTAGTCAAATGCTAAGAAACTGAGGGAGTTAGATCAATTAATCCACTATTTTTTTTTGCATGCTTTTTTGAAAAAAATGTGGTTACCATGGCAATGCATAGCTCAACACTGACAAAACTGAGATGTCTTTTGCACAGCTTAAAACTACAGTAGACATAATTATGATGTGCCAAATCTTAGGTCAAATGTTAAAAAAGTGGGGGAGGTAAATGCAATCCATGATAATTTTGTGTGATTATTTATTTAGAAATATTTTACCATGGCAATCCATTGTTTCATGATGATAATGATGATGAAATTTACACAACTTCTTATCATAGTGGTCAAGTATCATGCAAAATATCAGCCAAATTTTCAACAATGATGAAAGATAACGTTTACACATCTCTGTACTGTACCGGTTGCCTGTTCCTAATTTCAAGCCAAATGCACAAAATCTGGGGGAGTTAGCTTAATGCTTTACTGTGTAAAAAAAAAAAAAAAAAAAAAAAAAAAAAAATGCTGTTGGTCAATTCCACGGAAAGGTTGCATTTTATGAAAATCACACTATTGAGTATAGATGATTAATGAAGCTTAATTAGATGATCTGAGTGTGTTTACTCAAAGCAGCCTTTCACAACGGATATTTTGATACCTCATTTGTGAACATCGGTGAACGTGGAGTGGAGTTATGTCCGAAAAACCTTCATTTTTCATGAAAATTGCCAATTTTTGCAGAATTTATGTATCATTTCTGATACACTATTATGACCATAATACAGCTTGTGTAATTCTCAGATGGCTTATTTTCTGAATGTTCTTTGGTCATAGATTGGTTTTATGATGTTCTAGAACGTGTTCCGGCATCAGTAAATATTATTCTCTCAATCTCAAAATGTGGTAGTTGATAGCGTCCCATAAGTCACGTTTTTGTGTCCCGTCAGTCACACTGGTTTTCCCTATCCTGCTACTGTACCAATGAGTAGATATTCATACCACTTGGCTCAGGGAAAGCACCAACCCTTTGCTACATTCAGGAAAGAAACTATCTTTCCAGAGACTCTGTGTGTAAGAATATTTCAGAACTTACTTTCCCATGTGAAAAACGGTGGTCCTCAAGTGTCCCATAAGTCACGACAGCAATTTTTTGTTGCTGTACGTAATGCAATGATACTTTTCAAACTAAGTACGGTGTTTTCATAAACTGTGATATCATGGATCTAACCATGAACTGAGAAAAATGCATTTGATACAACTATTTTCTCAAAATACTAGTTTGAAATTGCCGAAAATTGTCACTTTGTCCCATAAGTCACAATGGAATTGACCTGTTACCATTGAAACGCATCGTTCAGCATTCCTGAAAGTTGTGTCTTGCATATCTGAATTTTGCATTGGCCAAATGTGCAAAACCTCAAGTCAAATGCTCAAAAACTGAGGGACTTAGCTAAATCCCCTGGTAAGTTGCATGATTTTTCATCAAAAAATGCTGATTACCACGACAACACATTGTCCAACAATTATAAACAACAAAGTCTGCACATCTACATGCTGCAGCAATCACATGTGCAAAATTTCAAGTCAAATGCTAAAAAATGAGGGAATTAGCAAAATCTGTTGTATATTTTTGTATGATTTCCATTCAAAAATGCTGCTACCATAGCAAGAAATTGTACAACAATAAAAAGAGATGAAGTTTGCACATTAATATACAATAGCCAACACATGTGCCAATTTCAAGTCAAATGTTCAAAGAATTAGGGAATGACTCTGATATTCAACATTTTTGGATGATTTTTCATTGGACTATACATTTTATTTTGGTGATTGGTAAGCCTCCAACATGCCGCATAATGTATGGTTCTTCCAATAGGTCTGCAGCATATATCGTGACAATGTGTGATGACAGTTTCACATAATTGGCAAAATACTATAAACAAGGCAAGTCCGTAATGTGTCTCGCCCACAAACGTACAACACCTTTTTTTTTTTTTATTTTGTTCACAAATGGACCTATGGATCAGAAGTTAGGAGTCATAATCAAATGCACAGTACATTGGGCCCTTAAAGTTCATTGACCCCTGCCTGTGACCTTTGACCTTGTGGTGACCATCAACTCTCCGAGGGACATCTACCACCCAAATTTAGTCACAAACGGACTTATGGATCAAAAGTTATGACCCATAATCAAAATGTGCCCTAAAAACTTAACATTGGGCCCTAAAGGTTCATTGACCCAGGTCTGTGACCTTTGACCTTGTGGTGACCATTAACTCCCCAAGGTACATCCACCATCCAAGTTTGGTCACAAGTAGACTTACGGATCAAAAGTTATGGTCCATAATTGAAACGCGCCCTAAAAACTTAACATTGAGCCCTAAAAGTTCATTGAACCCTGCCTGTGACCTTTGACCTTGTGGTGACCATCAACTCCCTAAGGGACATTTACCACCCAAGTTTAGTCACAAACGGACTTATGTATCAAAAGTTATGACCCATAATCAAAATGCGCCTTAAAAACTTAACACTGGGCCCTAAAAGTTCATTGACCTCTGCCTGTGACCATTGACCTTATAGTGACCATCAACTCCTCAAGGTACATCTACCAGCCAAGTTTGGTCACAAATACACTTACGGATCAAAAGTTATGGCCCATAATCGAAACACACCCTAAAAACTTAACATTGGGCCCAAAAAGTTCATTGACCCCTGCCTGTGACCTTTAACCTTAAGGTGACCTTCATACTTGGCGAAAGGTAAAACTTTGTATGACCACTCTTCCCTCCCAGTTTGATTCAAATTGAAGCCCAGAGTACAAAGTTATTCAAGTTTTTATAGCGTTACGGACAGACAACGGACGGACGGATGCCGCAGGCGATCCCTTAGTCTCCCCTCACCTCCGGTGGGCTCGACAAAAATGACATGGTTGTTACAAATGTGTCAATTATTCACTTTCCTTGAACCAGGCTTATAGGATGAATGGTTATATTGTCTAGAGAGTAAGTATTTGGGGATTTGAAAATTTGACTTATGACCCTTTTTAATATGACTGTGAATGTTCTCAGTCATCCAGGTAAAGTATCACATGAACTACATCTGTAAATCTAGTCAACTGTGATACTAAACACCAGCGACTACAAAGGGAAAATGACGGACCTCCTCTCCACAGATTCTTACCGGGAGATCAAGAGGGACCCCACCGACTCCCTCTCCCGTAAACTTGCAGCCACATTGATGGGGCTACGTAAGAAAGGGAGCCTAGACGACAACACCTATCACAGGTTGCGTCCCAAACGCAAACAACCACCAAGAATCTACGGCCTCCCCAAGATCCACAAGCAGTCTGTCCCACTGCGCCCTATTGTGTCGTGCATAGGATCGTTTGCTTATGATCTGTCGAAGTTTCTAGCTCAAATTCTTTCCCCGATCATGGGACGAACTTGCCACTCCGTTCGCAATTCCACCGACTTCGCCGAATTCGTCAGCACTCAGACTATAAGCTCCAATGAGTTGATGCTTTCCTTTGACGTGACGTCACTGTTCACAAACGTCCCGATTGATGGTGCCTGCAGTGTTGCACACTCACGGCTCTTGGCGGACAAAGATTTGTCAACCAGAACCACCCTCAGTACGGATGAGGTCACGGACCTCCTCAGCTTTGTTCTGAGATCCACCTACTTTCTCTACAACGACACATACTACGAACAGTTAGAGGGCGCCGCCATGGGCAGCCCTGTGTCTGCTGTAGTTGCCAACATGTATATGGAGGCTTTCGAAGAACAAGCCTTGGAAGAGTGTCCCCCCGGAACCGCACCCAGGATTTGGAAGCGGTACGTCGATGATACCTTCATCGTTGCCGACAGGAGGCACGCTGACAAACTACTCGAATTCATGAATACGAGAGAACCCACTATCAAGTTCACCTCAGAGCAAGAAACACAAGGAAGCATCGCCTTCCTGGACACCCTAGTCCACAGGGACACAGGGGGGAAACTGAGCACAACCATATACAGAAAGCCCACACACACAGACCAATATCTGGCCTTCAACTCACACCACCCTCCCTCCGCCAAACGAGGAGTGATCAGATGCCTCTATGATCGAGCAAACAAGATCATAACCAAGCCCTCTGGCACAGCAACAGAGAAACGTCATTTGCGATCAGCATTGTCGGCCAACGGCTATCCCAGGTGTTTCATCAACAAGGCACAAACAGCAAGAGTTCAACCTGAACAGGACAAGGAGGAATACAAGTCCACGGTTGTCCTCCCCTATGTGGAGTCAATTGCTCCCGTTCTGAGACGCCGGCTGGCGAAACACAATATCCGAGTCGTCTACAAAGCCGACGCCACTATCAGAAATCACCTGGTTCGAGCCAAAGACCCGGTACCTCCCCTCAGGAAAGACGGAGTGATCTACCGTATACCCTGCAGAGACTGTGGGATGAGCTACATCGGAGAAACCGGCAGACCGGTAGGGGAAAGGTTATCCGAACACCGCCGAGACGTCACTAACTGCAAAACAGAGGCATCTGCAGTAGCAGAGCATGCATGGAATGCCCAACACCAACCAGACTGGAAAGGCGTGAAGTGCATGGACACAGCACGACACTGGTACACTCGTAGAGTGAAGGAAGCCATCCACATACGACTCAGTAAGGACAACCTAAACAGGGACGTCGGCATAGAGTTACCAGAGTCATGGATGCGTTGCATTCGCATGCACCACCACACTATGCACAAACCAAAGCCACCGAATCGTGACGGCAGTCAACGGATGCAGGATGACTCACTACCCGGCCCGCCCCGGGGGACGACGTGCTGCCAACTAGGTCCGCATAGACGCTGTAAACAGCGGCCACAGGATGGCGCACTGCCCGCCCCGCTGGGGGAGGCAACGTGCTGCCAACTAGGTCCGCATGAACGCAGCATGCAGCAGACACAGTGTGGTGCACTGCCCGACCCGGCTCCGGCGGCCGCGGGCCCACTACCACGTCCGCATACACGCTATAACTTGCATGCACGCACCAACGTGTCTTATTGTACCTGACGAAGCTCAGCAGTAGCGAGCGAAATGTCGTACACCTTTCTACGATCTTCTTCGCGAGACAAATGAATAATTGTTTCCCTATCGTCATAGTATTCACCGCGATGGTCAACATCTTCACAAGAATTATTGAATATCTTCAAACAAGCATAGAAGTCAGATCGTCCATCCCATTTTGTCCATGATGGCTTCAAACGTGGTTGCTGTGGTTGCTGGGAACATGGTGTACATGCAGCATTATATCAAAAAGGGTCACATGAACTATATCGGTAAATCTAGTGAACTGGACTTACTTGTAATTTGGAGTAGCGACGTTTCACGTCCGCTCCGGGACGCTTCATCAGGCCGACTAATCTTTTACGGCAATTGGTTGTTGACTCGTAACAGGGTCAGGGAATTTCGTAAGTCCAGTTGACTAGATTTACACGCGCCTCACAAGGGATTCTACTGAGAAAGAGGTAAGTATCACCGCTTCCCATATACACGTCTTGCTTTCCGCCGCCGACAGCAATGAGATACTACGACTGCATGATGCCATATTCCGCGACGTGTTTCAGAAGTCAAAGGAAAGGCAGCAGGCCAAGTTTCTCGACCTATTGGTCCCTAGCACTCAAACTAGACATGAACGGGCAGTTGATACTGAGAAATGGGTGGTCAACTTATCTTCTCGTACTCTGTCACCGACTGAGAATTCTCTTCTCAAGAAAGGCATGAGCTTTGCGATTGCCCCCAAGCGGATACCCGCAGTGGAAATTGTTTCCAGAGTGGAATCCACCATTCGGACCTTGGATGCAGAATCCAAAGAGTCTATCTGAAAGGACATCAGCACCGTCCTACAACAAGCCAAACCTCCAAAACCCAACATCACCGGGGAGATGCACAGAGCCCTGGAAACACTCAAGAAAGACTGGGATATCATAGTGCTGCCTGCGGACAAAGGCCGAGCCGCTGTGATACTAAACACCAGCAACTACAAAGGGAAAATGACGGACCTCCTCTCCACGGATTCTTACCGGGAGATCAAGAGGGACCCCACCGACTCCCTCTCCCGTAAACTTGCAGCCACATTGATGGGGCTACGTAAGAAAGGGAGCCTAGACGACAACACCTATCACAGGTTGCGTCCCAAACGCAAACAACCACCAAGAATCTACGGCCTCCCCAAGATCCACAAGCAGTCTGTCCCACTGCGCCCTATTGTGTCGTGCATAGGATCGTTTGCTTATGATCTGTCGAAGTTTCTAGCTCAAATTCTTTCCCCGATCATGGGACGAACTTGCCACTCCGTTCGCAATTCCACCGACTTCGCCGAATTCGTCAGCACTCAGACTATAAGCTCCAATGAGTTGATGCTTTCCTTTGACGTGACGTCACTGTTCACAAACGTCCCGATTGATGGTGCCTGCAGTGTTGCACACTCACGGCTCTTGGCGGACAAAGATTTGTCAACCAGAACCACCCTCAGTACGGATGAGGTCACGGACCTCCTCAGCTTTGTTCTGAGATCCACCTACTTTCTCTACAACGACACATACTACGAACAGTTAGAGGGCGCCGCCATGGGCAGCCCTGTGTCTGCTGTAGTTGCCAACATGTATATGGAGGCTTTCGAAGAACAAGCCTTGGAAGAGTGTCCCCCCGGAACCGCACCCAGGATTTGGAAGCGGTACGTCGATGATACCTTCATCGTTGCCGACAGGAGGCACGCTGACAAACTACTCGAATTCATGAATACGAGAGAACCCACTATCAAGTTCACCTCAGAGCAAGAAACACAAGGAAGCATCGCCTTCCTGGACACCCTAGTCCACAGGGACACAGGGGGGAAACTGAGCACAACCATATACAGAAAGCCCACACACACAGACCAATATCTGGCCTTCAACTCACACCACCCTCCCTCCGCCAAACGAGGAGTGATCAGATGCCTCTATGATCGAGCAAACAAGATCATAACCAAGCCCTCTGGCACAGCAACAGAGAAACGTCATTTGCGATCAGCATTGTCGGCCAACGGCTATCCCAGGTGTTTCATCAACAAGGCACAAACAGCAAGAGTTCAACCTGAACAGGACAAGGAGGAATACAAGTCCACGGTTGTCCTCCCCTATGTGGAGTCAATTGCTCCCGTTCTGAGACGCCGGCTGGCGAAACACAATATCCGAGTCGTCTACAAAGCCGACGCCACTATCAGAAATCACCTGGTTCGAGCCAAAGACCCGGTACCTCCCCTCAGGAAAGACGGAGTGATCTACCGTATACCCTGCAGAGACTGTGGGATGAGCTACATCGGAGAAACCGGCAGACCGGTAGGGGAAAGGTTATCCGAACACCGCCGAGACGTCACTAACTGCAAAACAGAGGCATCTGCAGTAGCAGAGCATGCATGGAATGCCCAACACCAACCAGACTGGAAAGGCGTGAAGTGCATGGACACAGCACGACACTGGTACACTCGTAGAGTGAAGGAAGCCATCCACATACGACTCAGTAAGGACAACCTAAACAGGGACGTCGGCATAGAGTTACCAGAGTCATGGATGCGTTGCATTCGCATGCACCACCACACTATGCACAAACCAAAGCCACCGAATCGTGACGGCAGTCAACGGACGCAGGATGACTCACTACCCGGCCCGCCCCGGGGGACGACGTGCTGCCAACTAGGTCCGCATAGACGCTGTAAACAGCGGCCACAGGATGGCGCACTGCCCGCCCCGCTGGGGGAGGCAACGTGCTGCCAACTAGGTCCGCATGAACGCAGCATGCAGCAGACACAGTGTGGTGCACTGCCCGACCCGGCTCCGGCGGCCGCGGGCCCACTACCACGTCCGCATACACGCTATAACTTGCGTGCACGCACCAACGTGTCTTATTGTACCTGATGAAGCTCAGCAGTAGCGAGCGAAATGTCGTACACCTTTCTACGATCTTCTTCGCGAGACAAATGAATAATTGTTTCCCTATCGTCATGATATTCAATAAATTTATGACTAAATGAACTTCAATCCAACACCACATTTATCAAGAGAACTCAATGTCTCTTTCTGGCTACAAAATTATTCACTTTCATTCTGTAATGACCATGAAAAATTAAGTCAGACTTTTAACAGCGTTTATCTCAGAATCAACATTTGACGGTCAGATGCCACGTCATGAAATGACCAATGATGTATATCCCCATACACACCATGTTTGGGTGGGTTATGACAAATCCCAGATCAGGGAGATTCTTTTGTAAACCCTAGTACCTAGCGACATGAGGAGATACTGATGTTATCAGGAAAGGCACATGCAGACTCAGAGAGACTTGGCAGTGCTACAATCAGCTAGTTCCTGTTGATTTTTGTAATCAGTACAGCTCAAAGCTCACATGTAAAACCACTTATTTGATTGTACATCTCCTGTCTGCAACTTCCTGTGGGTTTTAGACATTGCACATCAAGCTGTGAATGGACACAATACATCATTAGTACAAGTCTTGTGTATACTGTTAGCTTTTATTTTAGCGAGGGTTTAAATTTCGCAAATTTTGCGAATCACAGTTGGACCGTGAATTTAACAACACACGAAAATGTCACCATGCATTTAGGTGATAGTACACTAATGAAGGCATCTGTGTCAAATATTCATGAAAAACAGCATCTCACGAAAATGTCTGTTACCTTCTCATTCATGAAAATATCTGGAGTGTAAAAATATCTGTAGCACAAAAATAACAGCATATACAGTATCTATAAACAATTTCAAGGCAGAGTTTAATATATAGTTATCATTACATTTCACTAGAAAAATTTGCAGAGAAGTAAAATATGATGAGTTTTGTTCTTGAATGTACAAGTAACAGCTGCCTGTATGGCCCTATCCATCATGGAATAACTACATTCAACAGACATCTAAAACTACATATATTGTCTAATAATGTGTACATTTGCACATACATCAACCTCTTCACTTTATGGAAGTACAGTTATCATAATACTTACAGTTGAGAGTTAGTTGTTTCATCACTGTTCTCGCAGCTTACATCATTTCTGTATGTTCCTGGAACACATATCAACAGATACTCTGTTCCATCTTCACAGATTACTGTCATATGAGAATCATTGCTACAAGTTGAATGCCGCTCCTGTTAAAACAAAAACAAAACGAAACAATATGCACACAAAATTGGTAACGAGAAACACGAAAAGAGGATTTTGGTCTCCCTATAATAGAAAGCACACTGAACAGAATACTAAATTGCGGATTTCTGCTCATTTTCATGCTTTGTCTGTTTTGTGCACATAAGAGTGTAAAAGGAATGATACATTGTACCAAACTATAGGCATGCAATAAGGCAATGATCGACATTCTTTGACTTGTTGGTGACTATTAGAAAATTCACTATCTACAAATTTTAGGCAAATACTTAAAAAAATCACTGACAAAAGGCAAATGGCTCGTGTATGACATACAAGAGAGTAGTTGAGTTTGCCTACACAACCTCAGAAGAGTTTCTGAATCATTTCATTGATTACTTTGGTACCAATATATTGGCTTCATGGCAATCTAAACAAGAGATCTGGGGCTCTTGCGGTCACCCAAGTATCGCATGCTTCACCTTCCATGCATTCTTGCAGACTCTTACCTGAGAACATTGGAAACTTGTGGTGGGGGTAGCTGTGAGAGCTGGGGGCATGGTGCCCATTTGCATATTCCATCACACCGGTAAAAATACCTGCAAAGTACACTGTACTTTATAGAATGTTGGACTATGCAGTTTGGAAAATAAAAGACTTAAAGCCCTATCACTTCTGATTCTAGAGAAGAATATCATTGAATATTCATTAATTTAAGAGGTTTGCACCCCTGATCCCGTCATGAACAAACTTGAAACAACAGTCATCAATGTACAATCTCATAGTATTAACTTAGCATTATCACTTAAGGTTCTAGAGAAGAACATTTTTTAAGATTCCTTTTTTTTTTTTGGGGGGGGGGGGGGGGGGGGGGTTGGGCCCCTCTGGGGGGCCCCCAAGCCATTCCAGCACTGGACCATGCACAACAAGCATTCAGACAAGTACCAATTTGCAAACTGTTTGCACATTATCAGCTCTTAATGCACAGTAAATCAGGATTATGTGGAGAATTGACAATGTTAAATTTTTACTGCATGTATTTGGCAAATATTAGGTAGATTTGGTTAAGCGCAATCAATATAAAAAAAAAAAATCAGAGAGCAATGTACCAAAACTTACTACTTTGAGTAAGAAACTGAAAAGTTAATATTTCAAAATGAAAAGTTAATATTTCAAAATGAAAAGTTAATATTTCAAAATATATAAAGGATTAGTCACATATATTTCCAGACTGTGGTCTTTTGAATATTCTGTGGTGAATAAGAAAATCATAACACAAGACAATTTTGCTGAACGCAGGACAGTTGCTTCTAGGACTAGACTGGCTAGACATCAATACAGGAAGAAGAGGGCATCAAACTTTCCTTGCATGTGTCAACTTACTTTAATTTATTGCCAATTTGCAAAGTGCGACTTCTGATGTTTCATCGACAAAAATAAAAAACGCTATGTCATCGCACTTGTCTATAAATCTCACCTGAATAGACTTTGGCACCCGTTGAACCACATCTTTTCCTGTATAGTTACTGATGGGATTACTGTAAGACAGGTGCTGGAGACAAAATAAACATGAAAGTCAAATATGTGGACGCTTTCTGTTCTTTATTTTCATGCTGAAGAATCATTGACTTCAGAGAGATGATGATATTGTTGGGCAAAGACTAAGCCTCCGTCAAATCAGATAATTCTTTTGAGCATCATAATTTAACATTAAACCACATCCTCCACGGCCACAAGGGCAACCGTGCAGCGGGTGCATGCAATTATTTCTCACTGTGGTAAAATTGCCAATGACAAGAAGCAGTGGGAAAGACCAATGATTGCACAACTCCTGGCCCGCACGAATATCATAGAAAAATAATGCAGTGCTCAAACTCGTGAAATTGCAGGACATCTTTGTGACTCATGCAGGCTGTAAACATAACATCAAAGGGAAACTACTGCTAATGCTTTGGACCTATACTATCCTACCACCAAAACAAACAAAAAAACAACAACAAACAACAAACAAAAACAAAAACAAACAAACAAACCTCTCACGACAAGGGTCATATTTTTTCTATCACAATAGGCACATGGAAAATTAGATGATGTTGGGTGCAGCAGTGCATTGTAATTCCTAAAAAGGACATACTTCTCCATACCATTGGGAGCGTGATGTCAGCAGTTGTTTGGTAGTTATGAAAGCCAAAAAGTAATTAATCATTTGGGGAGCATACAAGACACAGTTCTCCAGTTGATATTAGGCCCAGCACAGTTTTAGCCATTAAAAGTTTACTTGTAAAAAACCTGGTAATATCAACTATACAATCGTCAAATACAGTGCACATTAAAAAGACTAGCTGTACAGTACTTGTTGAGGTGGGGATTCATGTTTTGAACATTCGTAAGTGAAATAATGAGAAACCTCTTATGAAATATGAAAGAGCATGTAGTTTTAAGAAGGATTCAATGTTTATTTGATGAAAGTTGGTTTTCAAATTGCTGAGATATCCAAAAAAGTAATAATAAAAGGTGACAGGCCACATCTTTTATTAGGATCTCTTTGTTTCAACTTGTTTTTTGATATCTCAGCCATTTCAAAACCAATTTTCATCAAATAAACTTTTGATACCCCTTAGAATTGCATGCTCTTTGATATCTCATAGAGTGGTTTCTGAATATCTCGCATAACATTAAAAGCTTAATCCTTACCTCAACCAGAACTGTACGCACCCTTTAAGATACATTATTTCATATACATTGTGCTGATTTTTGAAGATTTAAAACAATAGAAAGTATGCCAAAGATAACTAAAGAATCAATTGTAAAGTGATGCATTTATCACATTTTTCTTCCGAGGGAAATTTTCTAATCTGAGTAAAGCAAACTTTTCTTGCCCAAATATCACATATGTGACCATTAGCATAAAACTGTGGTAACTTTACATATGAAGATTTACACAGTAAATAGTACATTTGCTGTACTATGATACAAAATTCTTTCATAACCAATCAAAGTCAAGGAATGACCTATGGTTATCACTGAATGCAGAATTGCCATCTATTGTACCATAGATACCATACCATACCATACCATATGCCATACCATAACATACCATACCATACCATACCATACCATACCATACCATACCATACCATACCATACCATACCATACCTGCACCTGAGAAGTGCTCAAATGCTCCTAAAGTGTACTGTAACAAATATGCTTACTATATCAAGCCAAATGTGGACCACTTCCCAATGTGCTCCAAAAGTGTACCATAACAGCACCACAAGTTGGAACAAGGAGAATGTCATAATGCAAAGAGTTCTTTCTTCTAGACCCCCATAAATGTAGCATATAAGTGCACCGCATGCATGACCCTTTTGCTACAAAATGAGTTATCCCTCTGACCCGCGTCCAAAAATAACTCATGAGATGTGCTTTTTCCACAGAGTGCTAAAACACTCCAAATCTGGCATGGATATTGTTTGCATTGGATTACAGTAGTTCACTTGGTTCACTTTTGAGTGCTCAAATGCAGCCAATAAAGTTACCATATAGTTCTATGCAACAGGGCCACTGTTTCCTCTCTGTCTAAATGGCTGTAACAACAAATGTTTGATTGGATTTACCTTTCAAGGAGATATGAGGAATGGACTTTCATGTGTGAGAGATATTTTAACAAATAAAAGTGATACAAAATTTATATACAAATTATGGTGTGCTCCCATATTATATTAATTGCCATTGAAATTCCTGACAAATTAATACTATGCAAAATGATCATTCTTTTTTATGTGTGTGTGTGTGTGGGGGGGGGGGGGTTGAGGGATCTTAGGATGCAGAAGTCACTGGGATGCACAAATACTAGCAGTACATGCAAATAATGTGAAAGTGCACTCAGTGAAATATAAATTTAAAAAAATGTGCGGGATGAGTTTCATGTGCACGTCTTTCTAAACCTACTTATCCAGGGTAGGTCAGATAAATCCTTTCATTGAGGGGGCGGTGATTCTGTTTGATGCATATCTCATCAACACCTGCCCATCAAGTATATTTTGAATCAGTCTTCAACAGGTAAAGGAGGCAAAATTCCTCCATTACATCAGCCTGTTTGGGCAAATACTGTAAAAGGGGAAATTTTTGCAGTGTTGAAATTTTCGCGCATTTCGCGCAACCCGAAACTAGCGCGAAAATAAAATCACGCGAATATTTTTGCTTGCCATATGTTCCAGTAGTTGATGTCTTGATTCCGCGGAATTAAAAACACGCGAAACTCTTCTTACCCCGCCGATCGCGAAAAATTAATCGCGCGAAAATATCAACTTTTACAGTATTGGTATCGAACATTTTACAACATGTTAGTGCTGCGTGCTTGCTCATTGGGCCAGTACATACATGTATGGCATCGTGCTGGGTCAGTAGCTTTCTAGCATTCATGATTCACTTTGGCTAGTGTAATTTATCTAAATTCACAGATTTGTAGAGCAACATGTTGTTTTACATTGTCACAACAATGCATCATTTTCCTGAGGTTCAGTACCTCATGTAAATGGTTCAGTGGAACTCTCGTCCAATTAATGCCAAAGCTACGGGGAAGATTATGAACACAAAGACCATGCAAACACTAAGTTAAACAATAGAGCAAATGAAATGGAAATAAATGAAATGACACACCCTTTTAACAAGGCTAAATTACAACATGCATTAAGCAAACTACTGAATCATCACATGAAAATGAAAACAAAAAACAAACATGTATATTTACTTCAGATTCTAAGCATGACAATCTTTATTCTATATTTACCAATTATAAGAGAGTCACATACATTGTATGACCAACTGTATAAAGAGAAGAGCAATATATGACTCATTAGCAATGATTTATTGAAGGAACTGTAAACTTGCTTGACAAGAGGTGTACTGAATGACTTGATCACAGTAATATTTGGAAGTCATGACGTTTTACGTCTTCCTTCAGGAAAAATTTGAACTCACTGACAGCAATTATGCACAGAATGTCTTCATGAAAAAGAACATGCAGCATGAAATTATGTTGGGGTTTTTTTTTTTTCTACAATAAGGTTTCCTGTACGTCTTTCCGATAAAATGTGGTTTGGTGGCTAACTGACTTGGCAGTCACCTCTTGCAACAACAGGGCATGTTATATGAGATGACATCGTACAGTATGATAACTGCTATTATGTGAAAGTATAAAGCAAAGTAAAAGGTAGTTCTTTGTTAATGCATGAAAGCAATAATAATGTTTGATTACATGAGGTGATTTCCATTACTGTATCTGTTGCGATCTTCAACTCATCTTCTCAGATTACGCAGGCAAAATGGTCAAAAAGAAAATGTCAGCCCTTCCACTTCCTTAAAAAATACAGCAACAGAGATTTCCTGTATGTCTTTCCGATAAAATGTGGTTTTCAAACCCTCACAATGAAACAGAATGATTTCTCTGTGTTTGGCTCATACTGCTTTCATGTTCTCTCAGAGAAATTATAACCGTGTTATGACAATAATACTTACTGACTCTACTTCTGCAGGCAAGGGAAATGGCGCACTTCGTGTATGGTGTGCACACAGGGCCAGGAGACCAAAAATCAAAGTATAAAGCAGTCTATCATAGCAGATGTACATTGTGTTGCTGAATGAAGACCTGGTCCCGCACACAGGCTGTATATGGGTAGAAGCAGGACTTGCATGTCATTTAATTTCATCATTGCCATAGCAACTGTTCTACATACCCATGGCAAGACATTAATCTTTAGTTGTGCTGCTGATCTATTGGCCAGCTGCATTATCCACACAACGATCAACTCTCAACAACATCACCTGGCCTGATGTACTCCTACATGGTATTTTATATTAGAATTCTGAGAATTACATCTGCCTCATAAACTTCGTGCTAGGAGGTAGAATGAATCCATTTGATTTCTCCCTCGTGTCAGAGTTATCATCACTTTTACGAGTGGTTAAATCCACCATCAAGAAGAACATAGATGGACTGAGAATACAGTGTTGTATAAGGGTTATTCCCTCTCTGTAGCAAACAGTCTGATTATCCATCTTGTATTAATCATATGGTATACAGCATGATGAGTGTACTTGCAACAAAACAAAAAAACAAAACAAAATCACGAACAACATGATTTTCATGTCATGAATGCCATGACCAACAGATGAGGTCAATTATCTTTCTCTGGATTCTTTGACAATGTCAGGTAAAATAATCAGAGGTAGAAATTTTAGAGATTGACAGTAATACGAATTTGAACTTACTGTACCGTTATCAATCAAAGTATTTTAGCTATATCCAAGGCATTTTTACCAATGATATATCCTCTAATAAATTTATCACTGACATTTTTACCAGTGACGTTCATACTACTTCTGTCTTCTCTTACAAATTTAGTTTGACCGCAGTTTATGGTGGGATCCTCTACTGCATATATCTAACATTAATTATATCAGCATGCTTGAGATGCAATCTCACAGAAATTGATGGTTATTATTGAAACGGCAGAATAACCCTATTTCACAAATTAAGATAATAATGTCAACTCTCCCATGTTGATAGAGATATTGACTAAAAAGTGAGGACACAAAAGTCGAGCTAAGAAAAGGTGCACTTACGGTATAGGTGTTTATAATCCACTCTGGTTTACATGAACTGAGTCATTACAGGCTGAAGCAGTAGTGTCTGTGGGCCTGGAGTGTGTGTGGTACGCAGATCACTTGACCAATCAAGGCTAAATCTATAGCACAAAAAGTGAGTACCAGGGTACAATTGATTGCAAATCTCTCCATGTATCAATTCTGATTGGTATGGTATCAAGACTAGTAGTATTACATTTCTTCCTGACTTGAGCTTTTATTACTATAGGCATGGCTGGACACTAACTTTTTTGTTTGGTGGCCCGATGGGCCACCAAAATCCTAAATTTCACATTTTTGGTGGCCCGAGAGAAAAATTTGGTGTCCCGAAAAAAACAATAAAAAACATTAAAAGTCCTTTTTTTTTTTTAAATGAGTCAAATATTTAAGATTTATGATAGTAAGAATTAGAAGTTGGACATACCCGGTATCTACTCATAAATAAACTTCAATAAACTTGCAACACTCACTCTCAGCCACTCATTCAGTCCTTTTCATCCATCCTTTGAACAAATTTAACTGCTAATTTCCGGCGCAAAAAGTTACGAATTTATTGACATACTTTTCAAAAAATTTGGGTGGCCCGAAGCGGGCCACCAAATTCGCCCTTTTTTTAAATTTGGTGGCCCGACTTTCATTTTTGGTGGCCCCGGGCCACCGGGCCACCGTTAGTGTCGAGCCCTGCTATAGGGTTCAGAACAATCAATCAATTGGTCATTTGTCAAATCAGTCCATTTATCAACCACTGATAAAAAACTAGGTATCATATTTTGTGAATTATCTCATTGACAAAGACAGCATGCAATGTATGTGCACCTACATGTACATGAAATTCACTCTATGCAATTTCTCCTAGATCAGAGATCTCCCAAGAACATAATGTCCTTCAAATTCTGTTCATATTAACTCCTGTAAAACAAGAAATTTGTGCATGCATGAAACTTTTGAGAATTTTGTGAGGAGCAAAGATTCCCCAAAGGTTTTTGTTTTGTTTTGTTTTGTTTTGTTTTGTTTTTTCCACAATGCATTGAATGCTGGTAGCAATCCAGGAAAGTAAAATGTCAAGTGTTTCTGGTTTTACAGTAACTGTGTGTTTCAAGGGGAAGTGAATGCAGGATGCAACTGTTACGGATGTTCATTGTAAAGATACTCATGCCACCATTAATGGGATGAACATCTAACATGACCTCCTTTGTCTTCAGGTTTTACATATTAAAAAAATCACACCACTCATGAAATTTGTAAAAATGGTGAAATTCCACTTTTCCAGTGAAATCACAAAGTTTCATCAAGTTTATGAAGAATTGCCAAAATTAATGTCATTCTCAAGTAACACATTATTAACACATTTATTAACTTAATAATTCATAATTACATGCCATCTTTAAGCTGGTTTTATGTTAGAATGATTAGAAATTCCAACAAATAGACTGGCAGTATAAGGTACGATAATACGCCAGAGGCAGACTGTACCAGACTGGAAGAAGAAGAAGAAGTATGTTCTTTTCTTACACTTGGAACTTTTAGACTTTAGAAGATTATGGAATATCAAGTTTTATGTATTCATGATACAATTTAAGTAGCAACCTCATTAGTTGCCACTAGGTAACTTAAAGCCCTTCTCATGCTCAGCTGACGATATGCAAATCTAATGAGGTATTGATTTCATTGCCTCACAAGCCCAAGAACTAACCTATATGTACACACTAGAAAATAAAATGATTATCATCTAAACTATAAATGCCCTTCTTTGATATGAAAAATCTGAATACTTGTCATAAAAATTACAATTGTGGTACATACATCATACAATAACAATAACCTAGCAAATGTAAAATTTAGTGCTTTTTGGGTTAATAATGCAAGTTAGGTTTGGGTCTGTATCTGGTCATCAGGGATATGTTCCATGGAGACTGCATCTGGCTCCAATCATGGATCCCGTCCTATACGAAGAAGAGCGATAACATTAAAAAATATATATATAAAAAAAATCAATAAATAAAATAAGAGTAAGACTCCTCCACACAGACAGATCTTTGGCCATGGCAGTTTTGTGTGTTGTAACGTTCTTCACACTTATCTTCAGTGAATTAATTTGCTTCAATATGACAATGGACAATGTTGTCGTGAGCATAGACTGTTTGGCCTGAATTCACGAAGGTGGTACAAATGAAACCATGGAGTGCCAAGTGTTGTACAGAATATTTCATTACGAAATTGGTCATTTCGTCTACAAAATGACCATGTCGTTAACAAAATTATCATTTCGTGGACGAAATGTTCATTTAGTTACAAAATGTCATTTCGTTACAAAATAATCATTTCATCGACGAAATGATTGATTTCGTAACGAAATATTCCATGCGACACTTGGCGCTCCATGGTTTAAACCATGGTTTCATTTGTACCACCTTTGTGAATTCGGGCCATATTAGAGGCTACGCAACAATTTCAAACTCCATACCTTTGGCTATGTTTACGCCTAACCATGCCTGTTTCATGCCAGAACTGCTCCCATTGATTAATCATTAGACATTACCTTTGTCTGATTTTACCCTTTCAAGTTTCAAATATCGGTATGAAAGTGATATATGATTTGCTATGACGAAGTCCAAAGATTTGTCTAGATCGAATTTTCCTGATGCAGCACCGATAATGACTTGAACCTTGAAGGAGTAATCCCTGTTGCAGCTTTTCGTGGGAAGCTATACTGGGATGGTACAAGGTGACATCAACGGCCGACGGACAGAGTGTATTTACAGATGGCAATTATAATCAATTGTACAAAATAAAAATTTGCCATGTGCAAGTAAAAACCAAGCCGGTGAATTTATAGTATTCTGGATCCTACTGGGGGCTGCATGTTCCGAATAGATGGGAGGGCAGCCTCTTGGAAGGCAGTAGGTGTTCTTGAAGTAACTGTAGAGTATGGTAGGCGGTTCCACAGTTTTGTTGTTCTTGGGAAGAATGAATATTTGAATGGATCAATTGTGGCTTCCGGGACCGAGTATTTGAGGAGGTGGTCATTTCTGCCAATGTAAGTTGCTGGGATTATGATGGCTGGGACTACAATTGATGACGTTGCTTACCCTGCTGGCTAACCCTCCTTTCTCCTCTTGATAGATTAGAATAACTCTCTGAGATAGTGTAATTTACTTGATAGGCCTACATTTGTTGTCTCGGAAGCAATGATGGAAGGCAATGATCTTATTCTTAGCAGCACTTGATGCCAGGCAATATGGATGACAAGGCGGGCTCACCTCACGTATTTAAAGGAGTCCATCTTCACGAGTTTTTCTTGAACTTTTATTCCAGTTAGAATCTACAATCACATCTTCTTTTTAAGATTTTTAAACTTTGTAAGAGCAGGAGTTGAATGGCTGGGCACTTACCGAAGTAGAACTAAGTTTAAAGTGGGCGGTGGGTAGGTAGAAGGAAGGTTGTTTGTAAACTCGTAACTCGTTCGCACGGGAACTGAAGGACAGCGATACTGCATGCAGCCACCACAGCAGCGCGCAGCAGGTTACGAC
Organism: Diadema antillarum; assembly: GCF_040938485.1. Classification (NCBI taxonomy): domain Eukaryota; kingdom Metazoa; phylum Echinodermata; class Echinoidea; order Diadematoida; family Diadematidae; genus Diadema; species Diadema antillarum. The sequence goes on along the minus strand of NW_027272542.1, from coordinate 56,908 downwards.
TCTCCGAGATATACTGTACTACCTACCTTGACCGAAAGATCGGTCTGTACCTGGTCGTCGTGTTCAGCGGAGACGCGTCTGGCTTCACGATATCCCCTCCTACACAGGAGAACGATACATGTAATCAAGTTGGAGTCTCCCATTTGCTAGGGGTTTCAGGCGGGAGAATCTCCAGATCTGAAGGTGCTTTGGGTTGGAGTCTCTGAATATGTGATAACAATAATTATATAATATTGACTGGCCCTGAGGGAGGTACTGTAGTACCAGAAAATATTGCCCAAACTAAAAGCATATTGCCCGAGTCGAAGACGAGGGCAATATGTTTTCAGTGCGGGCAATATTTATCTGGTACCTCCCGAAAGAAAGGCCAGTCAATATCATAATTATTACCTATATCCCCCTAGGTAAATTAAGAAAATATGTAAATACGGCTATACACTATATATGATACAGATCAAGCCACATTTGACTACCTGTAGACCATCAACATGTTGAATAATTGCAAAATTGTTCATCAATGTATATCATTCAACGCCAACTTCAAAGATACATGTATATAGTTGTAACAGGCAAACTTCATACTTCTGAACGTTCTTACACTTTATTTTTACCTCTCTCTCTAAAGTTTGAGAGTTGTAAAACTGATGGTCACTGTGCAATTACTGATCACAAATGGACTATCGTAGTCATTGCCTGGTGCTGCTGTAAGTGGTCGACCTTGTATGAGTTGATTTATCAGCGTTCTTCTGCGGTGAGTGTATAACTGGCACCCTGGACGTCCTGGAATGTTTTCTTTTCGTGGTCGATCGGAATGTTTACGTTTAAAGCAGGGAGGTGGGGAGAGAGATTCCACTCTTTCTCTTCTCACCTCCCCAAACCGGAAGATTGTTTGCTCATTTACGCAGCGACGTGGCGAAAAAGCATATTGACTGCTGACCTTTAACCCTGCAAAATAACAACTCCTGACCTTTAACCCTGCAAAATAACAACCGGAATTGCCTCGCAAAACTCCCTCGTATAGGTAATAATTATGTGTATTACTAATGAGGATTTTCTTTAATTCTTTTCCCTCCTGTTTCCTCAGGTTATGTACCTGTATCCTCCTAATTTTTCTTGATTTGTATTCATGTTCGACAACGTATTGCGCACCGTTCCACACGTATTTTTTTGTTTTATACGCGAGAAAGCCATTGCGCGAGGGCGGTCGATCTAAAAAAAAACTCAATAGGTGGTCGATGAGTACATAGTAGACTTACTATACTAGCAGTATACGTGTTAAGCTGAGTGATAGCCATGCAATCCCGAGAACTGCTCAGAGTGCTGTGGAACTGCTGCGCCGGAGACGCAGAGCACTGCATAGTCTGGTTTCCAGACCCTTTGCCAACTGGACTCCGACGTTGAGGGCGTTAATATCATGGATAGCGAAATAGTATGGGCAGAGGGTCTGGAAGCCAGACTAAGCACTGCAGTGCGTCGGTCCCGTGCAGTTCTCGGAATCGTGCGATCACTTGGTTTCGGAAAAAAAGGAATGAGGGCGTATGAAAGAGTGAGAAAAAAGAAAAAAGCCCCGCATCGGGACTACATCTCGACTGGAGTCGAACAGTCTATGTGGGGGATTCCCCCGTAGCCCAGTTGTACCTGGTACCACCAGCTAGAACGCATTAGTATACCTCACTCATACCACCGGGTTTTACCACAATCGCAAATGAAAATCTTGGAAGATTTTCGCTGGGGACAAGAACCATGGTACAGTCTTGAGGAATCTAAGGTTTCTCTTCTTTCTGCAGGTAAGAAAATCTAGCTGGTTACAGGGTTTTCGGTTTTGACGCAATAATTAAGCTGTGGATATGTTAGACAGAAAGATCCGTCTGTAAGGAGGACTCTTTTTATATTTTGCCATTAACGCTGTCCTCCGTAGACAGACGGAAGGTTGCAGTACCCATTGCTGTGTGGATGTTCTTAACCACTGTCTCTATGGAAAATTGGGTGAGGTACCTCACCCTTCTCGATTGCGTCTAATTCACGGCCCTAGGTCGGCAAATTTAAGCTTGTATAGTGAAATTAGCTTTTTAAGAATACATTAAACTCACCAGATTAATGAATAATCCAAAATTTTAGTAGAATTTTCAACGTAAAACACAGCCTGTCGCGTCGTTACGTTCAAACTGCAGAAACATACACTATGAATCTCTTAGCCAATCACATGCGAGGTAGTTTCTATGTGTTTGTTTTACTAAAACACGTACCTCGCATGTGATTGGCTTACAGATTCAAGATGGCGACTTACAGCTTGCGAACGGCGATGTTGCGATATCGATAAAATGTCTGCGTTATAACCGAGTTTATGTGAGTATTTCGATTGCACAATTGAGAAATTTATCCCAAATATTGCTGCATAATGTGTCATGTCATGTCAAACTTGTTTGAATGTAAAAAAGCTGTCAGAAATTTGGTTTATCGTAACGTTTGATCTGTGCGCGACTGCTCCACACAGGAGCCGCAATCATTGACTTCGGTCTGTATACGGAGGGGATCCGTGAAGCCAGACGCAGTCTCCGCGGAACATTCCCCGACGGACAGATACAGACCGATCTTTCGGTCAATGGATATGTATGCCATGCTAACCTCGGGCGCTGTAACCACAGTACGAACGTGTTGGGTGTTGTCGTTGGTGCGGCATGTATATGGATATAGGACCTAGGTTCTATATTATTGTATTAAAGGGATAGTACAGTTTTGGTGGAGATGAGAATTGGGTTTTTAACTTTTTGCGAGATACCAAGAAAACACTTATGATATAGTACAGAACATGCCATTTTAAGAGGAATTCAAAGTTTATTTGACGAAGATCGGGTTTGGAATGACTGAAACATCAAAAAACAAAGTAAAACAAAGCGATCGTAATAAAGTGTGGGTCCCACACTTTATTAGAATCGCTCTTTTTTGATATCTCAGCCATTTCAAAACCAATTTTCATCAAATATTGAATTCCTCATAGAATTACATGCTCTTTCACATTTTATAAGAAGTTTCTCATTATCTCACCAAAAATTGTTAGAAACCTGAAATTAGGTCTCAACCATAACTGTACAATCCCTTTAATATATGCTGCTAGCCATGCTAACTTGTGGTCTTTATAGAGAGTATATTTTCCTTGATTCACGAAGGGTCAATATAGTTCTAAGTAACAAAGAGCAATCTGAAAAGAATTAATGTCGGAGAAACGTTTGCATACTTGATATGATATGATTATTGATGAATTTTAGGCTTGATATTGAAAGATGTTGAAAGATGTCGCCCCATTTTCATGCATTTATCATCTATCAAAATAGGACAATTTTTTAGAAAATTTCATGACATTCACAATGTTTCAATTAGCAGTGTCATCCATATTATGTGTTTCCAGAAATATTTGCTTTGACCCATGTGACAAAAAGGAGGCGTAACGAGGAAGGCCGATCAGCTTATGCATTTACGCCATTAGCTGGGTTTATTGCCAATGCAATACATTAGTACTACTATAAAGTGTATTGTGTATTAAATTAAATGCTTTTAAATGCGTTTGACAATATTAATGGCTATGAATGGAATGGTGCTAAAATACACAATAAATTTACTAAATGAAAATGAATGGATTTGCTATGAGCTTGAATGGTAAATAATATGTAACAACAGGTTTGCTCTTTTTTAATTAATATTCAAATTGCAATCATCCTGAATGGGACCTTTGAATATGAATACAAAAGCATGAGATAAAAGATAAACAGATCTGTAAAGTTTGGGAAAAATGAAGTAGTGTGTCTAAATGTTTTGAATGCAATTCATGAGCAATTTTACATGAGACACATTTAAATAGTATTATGGGGATCTTGAAATACTACTTAGGTTACCATGGTCATAGAATGCTCAGATCCAGTTCTGCAGTTTCCATGAGTAGAAATGGACAAAAGTAAGATGTTATTTGGGTTCAACCTCAAACCTATACCTTGATTTAGTGAATGCAGAGATTGCATTTTATAGATCAGAAAACTTTGAGGGGAAATGAGATATTCCAATCAAAAGTTATGAATTTGTACAATTTTGGTTCATCGTTGTGCAAGTCCATCATTGGATATAAAGAAGGCTACAGTTTGTGATGTCACAATATATGAACAATAATAATGATAATAACAAAGGACATTTATATTTCGCAGCTATTATGATAATGTACTCTACTGCACAATACAATAAAGTATAAGAAAATTCAGTCGTAAGTCATGGGAATATGATATTCCCATGACTTGCTAATGATACTTTTCATGAAAGTATCCTTTTAACTTTTTTCTGTGGGCCTGATACTCATCTTGCTGTCACAGGGAGAAAGAGTCACACAATCGGTCAAGGTGTTTGACTGCAAATTGGTATGTATTTCCACAAACAGCTATTCTCCCCTGATAGACCCCTGTCACCATGATGCAGACATCAGGGCACAGTGCTTCTGCTTTGCAGGTAAATTCATCTTGGAATCATTAATAGTTTGTACTTATATAGCATGTGGCAATGCTGCCAGAATAGTTAATGTTTTTTTTGTATTTTCTTGAACGTGCAATTTTCAAATACTTGTAAAAGACAACTCGAAAGGTTAAGAGAAATTGAATGAAAATGTAAAGGATGTACAATGTACACAATGTAATGAATTGAATGGTGATGGTGAGGGGGCATACCTCAACGAAATATTGGCCAGAGGGGTATCATATAGTGTCATTTTCACTTTTTGCAAAGAAAAAAAGATGATAGATAAATAACAATAATACTGAAGGGGACAATGATCAGACTTATTCAAAAACAAATTACTTCTTACAATCTTCCACACGTAAACTGCATGTTGAAAACCATGTGCAAACGTTCACACTTGTGATCAATACACATTCAATGCAGTGTCAGATCATTGACACAGCTGTTAGGATTTTTTTTTTTTTTTCACATAGAGGCATACTCAAAGAATGATTCACATTTAATTATTAGCAACCTGAAGTTGTAAAGAACCAACCATTTTGTCCAAAAGTTTGACCTAATTTGTTCACCTTCTGTCTGAGTCTGTTTTTGGATTGTTTTGTTTTTGTTTTTGTTTGTTTGTTTGTTTGTTGTTGTTGTTTTTTTTTTGGGGGGGGGGGTGCTATTTCATGAGCAAACACTCTATTTGCATGCAAGTCATTTGTTGGTTATGACGGTATATTCCACTGCTCCATGACACATTCACATGGCCACTGATATCGCATCTTTGCCTTTTTCACTTCTAGCAAAGAAAATGCTTGCGAAGGGATGACAGCCCATCTCTTTTCAACCACTGTAAAGGAACGATTGGCCATGCTTGTCAAGCAGGGATGTACCAAGCAGACAAATGCAGTTTATTGCAAGAGTAAGTTACAAGAAGTAATCATTTTCATTTGTACCACTGTACAAAGACATCAAATTGTCATGATTTGACTTGTTAAGTGCTTGATATTTATATATATATTCATGAATCAATCTTCTTTGCCTTCCAAGCAGGCCTTTTCAACATCACTCTCTTGAGAAGATAATGATTCTGTGAAATGTTTTAGGTGTTCATAAAATTACAAGTTCTAAGGTAAATAAAGTTTCCCTTTGAAAGTACTATTCTACAATGAATGCTGCATAATTCATATTTAGACATGGATTAAGTAGACCATTTTGAATTAAATAGCCAGTTTCAGTAGTCTTATCAATTCTTGACAAAACTTCATTTTGCATGCACAAAATTGTTCACTGGGTATATGTCATTGGAATTCTCACAAATTCCACATTGTCAAGAAAAGACAATAACGTGTACTTTACACTCAATGTTGACTCTTGTTCCTTTCAGTATCTCCATAGATCTATCACTGCATAGAATACTCAAGTTATATAGCTTATAAAGCTTCCTCGTGATTCTTTTCCCCTTTACAGTAGCAATAAACACCATGTGCTTGTGTTCGCCTATAAGAAATTGTTTCATTTCTGAATTTTGTTACAGATACTTGTCCTGCTCTTTGTTTTTCTTTCCAAATTAAATTCAGTACATGCAGACCATGTCCTGAGGGGACATTTTCACCAAACTGGAATAACTGCAGCGAGTGCCTGGAATGTCAATCATGTAGGTTTGGTGTGAAGGTAAGATCTTGTACTTGTACATTGAAATTGTGTCATGTTTTAAAAGAACACACTGGAAATAGTCAATTTGTGACTATTTATGACTGCATAGTAACTATATACCACAGCCCTGTCGCTATACACAAGTGCCCCGCACAGCGTCTGGTCGGGCTAGACTGCATGTAGATTCATGGGGGTGTGGTACAGGGTGTTGCTGAGTAGATGATACTGATAATGATCACATCAATATCATTTCTTATTCAGATTTGATAGCTTTTATTCTCTTGCAGGTTTCTTGAATTGCCCAATACCAGTATCAATGCTTTCTGAAAATTAGATAATATGCATGTGATTAAACCCACATCACACATACATATCAAGGCAGGATGAGCCAAATACTTGAAATAGATAATGTGCTGTGCATGTACATTATGCTGACAAAACTTAATGTTAAAATACTAAAATACTGATAGCGTTACTTCACATGATTACCAAGACTTGTGTTACTTTGTTGCTCATCCAACTTGCATGGTTAGTAAGTTTGTAATATTTGCATACAGGTATGTGATTCACATTTGCTTGCCAAGTATCTGATCTAGCTGTGGCAGTTGCTTCATGGTTGCAGCGATATCATAGTCCACGATCTTTTTTTTTTCCCTTCTTTTTTTTTTTTTTTTTTTTTTTTTTGGGGGGGGGGGAGGATGTGACACGATGTGGGCTCTATCTTGTGATGGGGCTGTATCTCTGTGAATTTTGCAGGTCACCTGATAGTTTAGGAAATTAAAGGGTAGTTCACCCCAAATAAATTGTTATGTATCCTCTTCTGCCGCTGTACATGCTCCCAAGCAGAGTTTGTTTGAGGAAGTTTGAGCATTGGCTTGTAATGACTCAATCTAAAGTTCACCTTTCCTTTCACGTTTAACAGCAAAACTGCACAGCAGAAAGAGATACAGATTGTTGGGATGAAAAACCTTCATCAGCATCTACTTTTGGTGTGACATCTGACAAGTCAGGTATATCTGTTGTGTCTTTATTCCTTATGCGTGAATTGTATGTCGTTCTTTGTTGTTGTTTGAAACCATCGTGTCTCAAGATATTCTGTTGTCATGTCAATAAGAGTAATTAGCATGTATTCCAATAAACAAAGAAACTTGGGTCAGTTGTTTTGCATGATTACAAGTATTTGAAATACACGAAATGTATGAACTGAGCTATTTTGGTTTCAATTTTATATGCAAATTCATTTGATATTCTTAGTACAATGAATGATGATATTACTTGTAGTTGTTACTTGTATTTACTTGTAGTCTGTCCTGTTTTGGTTCTTCTAGACTAGGTAATACAACCACACTTTGTAGAAAAGTTATGTATAAATACTAATAGAAAATACAATTAACACACAGCCATAAGGTATTTATGTATTCCAGTTGTAGATCTTTTCAATCTAGTAAAGTTTGATCTTTTTTATCGTAGGGGCCTCAGTTTTTCCTTCATCTCAAGTGCCAGTGGGACGTTCTACGCTGACACCTAGTCCTGTGCCCGGCATGATCTCTTTAAGCTACCCTATTGGCACAAGGAACCATCCTACACCAAGACAAAGTGAAACAGGTATGCATGATAAAACTTACAGGTTCTAGTTTCCCATTTTCACTATTTTAGACCTATGTAAACAACATGAATGCATGTCTGCAATGAGGATATCCATCATGTTACAAAAAGCTGCAACAACAGATGGTAAAGTCTAGATGGATCAATTTTTGTCTTAGTGTTTGATGGCATTGAACAATGCAAGTGATAGTGGAAAACTTTCAACCAAGAAATTCAAGTGACTTTGCAGGATGAATAAATGTCATGGTGTGATGTAGTACAAGATTCATCATTATTATTTCTCACTGAATGCAAAATCTTGTTCCATTGCATGATCAAAGACAAAGCATGATTAAAGCCTATGCACTGCAGATACATCCTTGGAAAGATATCAAGCCCATGGGTGTATTTTTTTTTATTCATTGCATATGTCATCTTGGAAAGACTTTGTGACAAGGAATAAAAATTTGTTTCTGCCACATTGATGTGAATAAACATTAAAAGACAATCTAGTCAAAACAACATATCGATTTTATATATCAGGGTATGTCTGAAATTCACTCTTTTTCCTTTTTTAAAAATAAATTTAGATATCATGGAGTTAAGGAATGCCACTAATACAATGGCTATGGATTTGATATGTACATGTACAGGAGAATTTTCAATGCATAATTTCTTACAATGATATAAAATCATATTTCCATTGCTCTTCACATGGTGTTTGGGAAGCACCACTGAAACTGAAACTATAATCAGACTAATGCAGATTGAGAGACTAGCTTCATGATTGCATATGGTTCACCGTTCTAATATACACACCATGTATTTGTTATCATTGATATGTGTCCATAATACAGGTCAAACTTTGGCACCCTTCATAAAATGTTCATGTTTTGCTGCTCTGTGATTTTCTCTTCCAGTAATATTCCAGTCAGTGTGCTCAGCTGGCAGCAGTCCTCTGCTGTGGGCTATAGCAGGTTTTTGTGTGGTCATCATTGTTCTGCTCATCATAGTCATTCTGTTTCATGTTGAACAAAGGATGAAAAGAAATGCCAAGAAACATCAACCTGACGGTAAATAATGATAAAAAAAACTGTTATAAGTTGTAAAAGGAATGAACATGATACAAGATGGTAGTTGATAATTGAAGTGTATTTGAAAATACTACATGGCTTATCATTGGCAACTCAATGAAATCAAGCACGTCAAATGATAGTCATAAATGCCAGATCCTAGTTCTCAGAAAGTTTGACATCTCTGTACATAGTACATACATGACAGCAAGTTGTATCAGTCACAGTACTACTGGTACCTGAATTTTTATCTCTAGTTGCTGTGTACAGCATTTGCTGTGTTCTCTAAATTTAAAGATCCATTATCTTAGTAAATACTTGTGACTTGTGTGATCCTTTTGTTAAAATCCATATATAATATGTCCATTTATCTTGTATCATGCATGTTTTCATTGCAAGATGTTATTACGAGGTAGCCTCTGATGTTTTCCTTGCACATGTATATTTGCCAAAAGTTCAAAGAATAGAGACCAATGTACTGTCTGTAGTTCTCTGCTGCCTTTGGAAATTGTCATTTGGCAAAAACAGAAAGGAGAGAAATCCACACTATTTAGAAAAGACTGTATTATAAAAGTGGTTATTGACAGTGAACATCAACAGCTGTTGTTTTATCAACAGACTCTGATTAGTGTGAATTCACATACATGTATATCATTATCAAATGAAAGGACCATGAACTCAGAATTCACATGGTATCAAGATCAGTTGAATCAGACAAAAATCAAGTGGCTTTGAATTTATGAAAAGTATTGTTATTACTATAGTATGTATCAGCCTTATACTGTTTGTATGAATTTTTAAAGAAATTTTTCCTACATGTCTACAAAGAGAGGTAAAGATAAGCTTTCCCAGATTTCTTTCCATTCTATATTTTTCAAAAAGTAAAGAGACAAATGCTTTTAGCTGTTCATAGTATCAAAGATAAGACAAAGATAAGGAAAAAATCTGTACAAAGAAAGCAGGGAATGGTAAAACAGTCTTTTTAGGGCATGCTTTTTATATTGGGACATTCAATTTGTGAAAACATAATAGCATCTGGTTGATTGCTATTTCCTTTGGCAATGTTGTCCTTCATATGCTCCAAATTGGGATATGTTTACTGTTTCATTGTATGCCATATTGTATGTTTTGCATTCCTTGGATAGAGCCTGGTAGAAATGATGGAGCACATAGTGAGCTGCAAGCAGTCAATGAACAGGAAGAGGCCCAAAGGCTTCATCAATTTGAGGATGCCGAAGATCATGCTGAAGAACAGCAAGCTCCACAGACAGCAGGTGTTGGCATAGTTGGTTGTCAAGTCAACCGCATCATCCAATCTACTCCACAGGTACCAAGGGATGAGGCAAGGGATGCTGGAGCGAGGAGAGATTCACATTATTTGGACATAGAGAGACAGGGTGGGTCAAGCGATGTGACCCTGAGGACCACAGGCCCTTTGTCATCAAGGGGTGCTGCTGGACAAACTGCAGGTGCTACTACCACCATGTCCCTGGAGGGAAGATGCACCAAGAAAGGGAAAGGGAAAGGGAAGAGGCAGAGGGCTTGGAAAGATGACAGAGGGAATAATTACACTCATGTAAATGGTAATACCAATAGCAAACATACCAGGTCTGTAGAGATGGGGCCAGAAGTAGTGGAGTTGCTGGATTGCAATGGACAGTGTGAATCCAAGGTATGAGGTTCAATGTCATTGACCTTCCACATTTGACCATCATCTGCTGTCTATAGAGAAGCACTGCATTTCTGGTGTCAGTGGGACTGTCCTTTGTTTTTTCAGTCAAACATGTTTTCTTGTCCTTTAAGTTTAAAGGGATGGTACAGTTTCGGTTGAGATGGGGTTTGAGTTTTCCAAAGCTTTTTGATGATTTTTTTTTTCAGAGTCGGGAAACCTCTTATGAAATATGAAAGAGCATGTAATTCTAAGAGGAATTCAGAGTTTATCTGATGAAAGTTGGTTTTGAAATGGCTGAGATATCTAAAACAAAGGGAACCCAATAAACGATGGGACCCACCTTTGATTAGGATCCCTCTGTTTACTTTGTTTTTGGATGTCTCAGCCATTTCAAAAACTGATTTTCATCAAATAAACTTTGAAGTCCTCTTAGAATTGTAGGCTTCTTAACATTTCATAAAGTGGTTTCTAAATATCTCACAAAAAGTTAAAAGCTGAATTCTCACCTCAACCATGTATATACCATCCCTTTTATGATCTGTTTACATTTTGTATGCACTGATGTGGACAGGGAACTCAAGGAGTAAACTGTGATAAACAGAATGAAGTCTATTTCATACTTGTGTTGCCAATCCCTGCAAAAAAAGGAAATTTACACATTATGCACCATGTTGGCTGTATGGTGGAGAAGGAAAGGCAGCAGATCCACACAAAGGATATCTGTTTGCACAGCCAAACTTGGTGACATGTATTATAACAAGCCACAGTTTCCATGGCAAATGATACACTTGCCAAATTTGGCCTTATCTTCACTCAAACTTTTAAAGGAGGCTGATCTTATTTCTCGCTTTTATTTCACAGAATATGTAAAATAAATTAAAGAGATACAGCTGTATATTGTTCCACCTCCCTGACTCAAATGGAATTCATGTGGGTTGTCTTGTGGTTGTTGTTTTCGTTTTTGTTTTTTTGCAAAATACAAAGGAGGTATATCCTTGTTTGTAGAAAAGGATTTCAAACTTATGCCCCTCCCCCTTTGTCGTAACACTCGCCATTTCTTTCCTGTGTAATCCACAGGTATTGGTTGGTGTTTTTGCCACTGTGTGGGTTTGTATGATCAAATAACAATGAATGTTTTATGTTCAATGAAATGAAAACATTCAAAAAAAAATCTTTCATTTGAAATCCCCTGAAATTATAGGCATTTCTTTGAACATTTAGAGGCTGTCTTCACCTGATAGCGTTGCATGCAGATTGCTCTACTGTAATTAAACTATCTAGGCTATTAATGTTGTGAAAACTCCTTCGACTGTAATTGGAAAGCAACAGCCTTATCATTATGACTGTTCTCTGACAATCTCGCAAGTATCAAGGATGAAAAGCTACAGAAAGAAAGGGTTTTATACAGTAAATCTTGCATGTAATGTAACAAAAACAGTATAATGTATGATTTTTGTGCCAGTAGTAAACCCAAGGTATGGACGAGAGTTGCTTGATTTTCTCAAATGAAAATGCAAAATGTTAGTGCTGATTAGACACAATGTATGACATATTAGTTTTGAATATTTGCAACTCTTATGGAAAGTCCAAGGACAAAATGTGATACAATAAAACTCACAAAATTCAATCCACAAGGTCCTACAGAAGGACATCATTTCACTTGAAGTCAAGCTTTTCTGTGATTAAAATGAGTGATATGCCACTTTGCTTATATATTGCATCTAGTACATTGTAAATAAAATGGAAATAAAAAAATAGGGGAAGTCTGACATACAATTAGAAATTTGTAGGATTATAGCTCATCTTTTTACCTGAAATACCTCTATTTTGATACACATATAATTGTATTGGAGGTGATGATCTTGTCATGTCTTTATATTGACATACATACAAATCTTCACTAGATTTTTTGTTTTGAGTTTCTTTGAATGAAATGAAGATGACTTGCATTCTTTCCATTCGATTGTATTGTAGTACATGTAGAACTGAAGTAGCACACTCTGGAAAGTGACTGGAGAAGCAAAGATATTGATCACAAACATGATGTTCATTTATGCTACTTGCACTTTGCAATTCTATAACTGTTGAATTTCAATTGTGAGGAAACTTATGCAATTCTGTTTGATTTGTTATACACTGTATGAACTCCATTCCAGTCAACTTCAGCATGTACTATGCATGTATTTGTAATTCATAGACAACTAGAAAAGCACTCTGAGAGCACAAACCTCCGCCAAGTAGATATCTAGCTACTTTCCACCGATGATCTTGCTCTTCCCAAAGAGATTTTTCTCCTCTCAACCACTGCACTGTATTGGGAAAAGATCTTTGGACTCTACCCTCCATAGATATCAGTTTTTTCCGCCCATAGGTCTACATGCTGAAAAATCGCCCTTGAATTCCCAATATAGAAGCCTTTGTTACGTCATAAACCCTAGCTGCGCGGCGCGCCTCACCCTAGCAGAAACTAGAGCATGAACGTTAGTGCGCGCATGTAAACATCAAATACGCGCAGCCTGAACTCCCAAGTTCATTGACCCTTCCTGCCAAAATACCAAAAATCCTTCATAAATTCCCCCAAAATTCTTGGACCACTACCAAAAGTTAATCGTTTGTTACTTGTGTCATTCTCAACCTTTCCTGCAAGTTTCATCCCAATCCGTTCACTACCTTTTGAGTTATTTTGCACATGGACAAACTAACTAACTAACTAACTAACAAACCAACGGTAACGAAAACATAACCTCCTCCCTTGGGGGAGGTAATGATATGGGCCATTTTTGGACCTTATGTATGTTCTGAAAGTGATTGATGTGGTTCAAGCAACATAAAGGTGTTAAAAGGCAATCAAGCGGGCATGAGTCGGTACATAATTCATTGATATGTCTTTCAAAACGTGGTATTAAATCTTTAAAGGGATGGTGTAGTATTGGCTTAGATGGGAATTCATGTTTTGTAATTAACTCTTTGCAAGATGAGGAGAAACCATGAAGTTGAAATACTGAAGGGCATATCATTCTAAGAGCAATCAAAGGTTTATTTGGTGAAAAAACAAAGTAAGACAAAAAGGTTGTAACAAAACGTGGGACTCTTTTTTTTTTAAACACTTTGGTTTGCATATGTGTATCTCTGCCATTGAACACCAATATTTGTCAATAAACTTCTAATTCCTCTCAGAATTGCATGCTCTCTAATATCAATATTTCATAAACGTGGTTTCTAATTACTTGCAAAATAACCCTCATGAAACCTGAATCTCATCTCAACCAAACTATAACGTCTCTTTAAAGAAAAAAAAAGGTATTCTTTCTATTTTTAGTAGTATATGTGTATAGGTCATTGCCAGCTAATTATGCCAAATAAGAGACCAGTACTACCTGCAGTGACAAGGTTTTCTGTGTTTTTCAGTACTATCAAAGTGTGTGGAAATTATGCAGAGCATAAATTGTGTTTGATTATATGTCTATCACAGCAACATTAAAAAAAAATGCTAAATTGTCAGTCATGATTAGCATTCATCTTGTGGCAGTTTCATGTATAGATTAAAACTTAAGCACATTCTTCTATACTAGCAAAGAGTAGATGCAATGTAATATGCATTGTTTCGTCAGGATATGTAGTGTCATTTGCATCAATATTTGCTAGGTGTACTGATGTACTGAAAATGTATCAACCATAGTGAAAAAGAAAACAGACTGCTCTTTACCTCTGTGTACAGCAGGTATTCAGTAGATAATACATGTATATATTTTACTAACATCCATGTATTTTACTAACATCCATGTATTTTACTAACATCCATATATTTAACTTAACATCCATAATCATTATTATCACTGTGTAAATGAATATGCGGTATAAACAATGTATTGCATGTAGTGAAGTAATGTAATTTATATTACAAGTTAAGTTTGAAATAATATGAAACAGTAAGTCACATCTCTGAAGGCAAACAATAAAAATAGTTATTGCTTTAAGAATGCCATCGGTGCATTACGCAAAACAAGCTTCATTCGTACGTACAGTATTTCAAGAGTCACCGAATGCATGTGTATCCATGCCAGGAAAATTTCACATCCAGTTGATTTGTGTTGATTGTATTCATAATGACAACTCCAAAGTCTTTCAATTTTGATACACCTCTCAGCCTTCTTGATTGCAAATGCAATTAATTCTATGCAGTCAGTATTAGTATTGTATATTGCTGCTACATGTTAATTTTATAAAGTAAAGGCGTCTATTCTCACAAGCTTCTCCCTTTCCGTGTATGATATTTTGAGTGATGCCGTCATGAATTGTGTTTGTGGTAATGACACAGATGTGATGACGACTAGGCCGTTTTGCTGAATTACTTGTACAGAACATCCTTGTTTCTATGGCAATTGCTCATTTCTGAAGATGTCTTACTACCCAGAGGAAAACTTTTGATGTAGAAAATATGTCCATCTTGACAGCGTTCTGTGCTATTTGGGCAATAAGAAATGAAAGATGGAGGTTATAAAGTCAACCTCACCCAAGTCAACCTAAGTTCAAGGAAAATTTTACCCCCGGATGGGTGTAAACTTGTGTTAAATCTATTGTGTATGTCAAAATTCATGAAAGTCAAAGGATGTTCTCCAAGCTCTTTGGATTTGATGAAGGCGAGGTTGACTATAATTCTATCTTCCCGTAAGACCTAAAACATTTGAGCACAACTTTTCATTTTGTTTTATGCATGTGGTATGTGGCACACTGGAGAGTTCTACGAAGGTCTGAATTCCTTGCACACAATGTCTTATCTTCAATGGCCATCTTGATCCAGGTGTACATTTATGCTAGTAATGCAGGGCGCTACATAACTTTATTTTACCACTTGCCCAGTTGGGCGAGCAGATTTTTACACTTGCTTTTACACATGCCCCAATATTAATTTTACTTGTCCAAAAAGAAAGTCCAAAATATATGGAAATAACATAGAAAATCAGTTTGAATACATGTACTAGTCAGGCATGAGATTTCTCCGCGGATCCGCGGATTTCCGCGGATTTTGAAATTCTGGTTAGAAAATACACAGTCGGGAAAATTTCCGTGATTTTCCTCTTTTTCTTTTTTTTTTTTTTTTGCAGCCACCATATCTCGCCGTGTGTGAATGGTGATGAGTGCATTTTGTCAGCGGGCAGCTGTGCGATGTTGCATGTTTCATGCGTGAAATGGATGTGAAACGTGCGTGTCGATCAACTTGTAGCTACTATACTAGTGTAGCTTGCAGTGTGGTGTGATATGATGCACGGGCACACGTGAGGCTGTAACTGCGTATTACGTGTATCATTACTATCAAGGAGCTTCGGCATGCATGCTGCCGCAGCATTCAGCGCGATGCGTTGACCGAAAGATCGGTCTGTATCTGTCCGTCGGGCGGGGAATGTTCCGCGGAGACTGCGTCTGGCTTCACGGATCTCCGTATACGGAGGACAGCGTTATGGCAAAATATAAGAGTCCTCCGGACAGACGGATCTTTCTGTCTACGCGATGCGTAGACCTCCGTAGGGATCCGTGAAGCCAGACGCAGTCTCCGCGGAACATTCCCCGACGGACAGATACAGACCGATCTTTCGGTCAACGCGATGCGCTGCTTTTGTATCCCGCTGATTACGTTGGCGTGACCTAACGTTACATTTGTCATCGTGATTTTGTGGACCGGTGAGAATATTTCTTTCTTCAATGAGAAAATGTTTATGGACTTAACCGGGTCTACAAATTTTTGTACCTCCTGTAAGGTATTATAGGCAGACTAAGTTAGCTGTTGCATGGACGTAGAGACGGTCAACAGTGCTGAGCTGCATGTATGATTTATTTTCAGCTCTCTTACATACCATGGTACATGATTCTCTACTAGACTACATGGACCAAGTACAAGATCAGCAATACTTTGCCTGGTCTGCGCACTGTAAACTGTTACTGGACTGAGGTAAAGACAGCCAACAATGGCAATGCTAAGCTGTGATTTTTTTTTTTTTTGTACCCGTATGAACTGAATCCAGCAAGACGTCACCTGGGTGTACATTACTGTGATTTATGATGGCCTCACATTTGAGTAGGTCCTAGGTATTCAACAGTTAAGCATACTATTCCTTCCTTTAGATTTTGCAAGTGTCATTTATGAGTTCAATTATCACAATGTTTCTCTGTAAAATGTACCTCATAACAATAGTAAATTTCAGTTGTAAAATGCATTAAAATGAGTTTTTTCGTACCTTGAATTTCAAAAAGTCCTCACCGTGGGAGGGGGGACACTCCCCTCCCACACCCTCCCCCCGCTCGGTCGCTACGCTCCCTCGCAAACTCTTCTCCTCTTTTTTCAACTTTTCTCTGTCTCATGCCTGACTAGTAAACAGCACACATTGATTCGCATGCTTAAACACAATTGAGTAACACACTTGGTCCGATCAAGTGTTGCTGTTGCATTGCATTGGGGCTTCTTCACATTAGTGTTGGAAAGTCGCTGAAATGAAATATAAAGTGTGTTGCATCACTAAACATCCATTATCTTTGGGCTTCTGTATGGGTGACTTTGTGGGTTTGTTCCGGGAATAAGTGAAAAAAAAAAAGGTGGCATAAAAACTTTTTGCTTGCCCAATTCGGGCAAGTATTTGTTCGCGTTGTTCAAAAACACTTGCCCAAATTTGATTTCTCACTTGCCCCAGGCAATTGGGCAAGTGCTTATGTAGCATCCTGTAATGTTGGGTAATGATAATGGCAGGGACCCTCGGGAAGAGCAGTACATGTGTTTATACAGACAATGTAACAATAAATACATTTTCAGCATAAAGTTTATGATTAAAAGTACAGTGTACTCCCTTTGTTTTCGAGATTTCCAAGATTTAAATCTAACTCCACTCATAAATACATTGTAGGTTTTCTGCTTGTAATATAACCAGTCTAATCTCTAGTGTGTGCACATAATACATGTAGTTTCCATCGTGGGTGCTTGTACTTTTAACACTAAAACATACATGTAGTTTGAGACTTGATTCACTTTGACATGATAGAATTTTATTTTATTCTGAAATTTGCAACATTTCTTTTTTTTTAAGGACAAATATAACGGTTCAAATATAGTAACACACAGGACATATTGGCAAGTTCAAGTGATGAGAACTACAAATATGTGATAGCAAATTGTAATGTACAATGTTGGGGGGAAAATGTGCAACCATTACTGTTCCCCCTACTTTCTGTAGTGTACCCTAGTAGAAGGCAAATTGGGATTCTGGTCAAACTGAGATGCATATATCTGACTCACAGTGCTACACATTTCAAAAATCATGCGCGGAATTGCTGTGCCAAATAATTCTCGCCCAAAGTAGAGCAAAATTATTCCTTTCATACCCTTTCTTCTTTTTCGTTTCTACTACAACAATAAAGTGTTTGTAATTCCATGCCTTCTTTCAAAACTTGCAAATCACTGAAGAGTGCATGCTTTGCATTTGATTATACATGTATGTATTTCAGTACTCATGCTGGTTTTAAATCCTAAGTCATGAAATCACTTCGAACACTACATGTATAGGCATGAATGGGACTGGGCTGAGAAAAGCAGTCCACATTCGAGAAGTCAAAGGGCACAACTGGTACTGGATACCATATGGCATTAATCCATATCATATCTACCACTTATCATGCATCATTCCTCATATGAAAGTGTGGATAAACACTGAAAATATTATGTGCATCCCATATGTCTGAAACTAAGCAAAACACTGTGCATCTTTTTTTTTTCAGTTTTCTCAAAGCACCAAGTCTACAATTGGTAACAGCTTTAATGTTCTAAAGGCCTGTTAAAGATCGCACTTACAGGGGGGAAAAAATAAACCTTTTTACCCATTCCATTATCCAATAAATCCACTGCAATGCCAGCACTGGTTTGAGACAGCTAATGAAAGCAAAGCCATTACAGTGTACTCCAGTTATAACGAAGTCCTCCGGACCACCAGTTTTCTTTCATTACATCGGAATTTCGTTATAACCGAATAAACAATAAGACACAAAGAGTGCATGATTTTACGGCCTGAATTTCCACTTTGCTGTAACCGGAATTTCGTCATAACCATGTTCATTATAATGGGAGTGCACTGTACTGCTCTGAAGAGAAAAACACAAGTATGCTAGTGACTGAAGTCAATTTTCTACGGATGCTTGATGAAACTCTCATCCTGCTGTTCTAAGCTTAAAGGCATAATCTACCATAATTTGCAGATGAAACAAAAATCCAGCATTAGTGCTTCAAAATAGTTCTAACATGTGAGTTAGGGGTAGATAAACCAATGTAAAAATTTGAACCAGTATAATCTATGTTAAGTATAGTTAAATAATAAAATGTGAACAATAGTTATGGGCATTTCCGTGAGTTGTGCGACATGACCACCAAAATTTTACCCGCATATTTCTGGACAACTGATAATCTTACTTTGTTAGCCATAGTTTGAAGTGTGTGAAACCAACTTTACCTTGAAGAAAAGTTCCCTTTTGTGCATTTTTATACCTTTTGAAACCAGAAAGCATTTTTTGACCTAAAAATCCCTAAAAATGCATTTTTGTTGCTCTTTGTGATTATTTTTTATATTTGAGGCTCAAATCAAAATTTGTTTGGTTTTACAAATCAAAAATATATCAATCTAGCAGTAAATAAAGTGGAGACCTCGATATAAGATATGTACTTCGGACACCAGCGTGCTCTTACATAGCTCGAGAAGCTGCTGTAACGTGAGTTACCGAAACATGAACTTTTTAAACTAGCACTTTTACTATGCCCAACTGAGACATGGTATTTTGGATTATCAAATAACTATGCAGCACACATCCAAGAAATATGATGGGACTTATAGTCTTTGCTTCAAATTCTCATAACAGAGGTCTTAAAATTGTAACGTGATTTACCATGTAACGTGAGTTACCACAATGTAACGTGAGTTACCGACATGATTTTTCTTTAATACCAAGAAATGATATGAAGGTTGTGATTGTAAGTAACCAATGAGTACATGATTACTGAACTCTTGTATCAAGATTCTATTTCCAGTAGATTGTTATTCTCTTGGTCTCTCTCTATCACCAAACCAACTTGTCTACATGTACAATGTATTAATTACACATGTTCGTCACATGTTTAACTTCTGAAAGAAACTGTTCCATATTTATTATTTGATATTACAGTGCATGTATACTGATCAGTTTCTACGAAAGTTGTTAAAAGACATTTCTTCTAAAGCTACATTGACCTTGTTCCAGCAAATTATCAAAATTTTGTGATAACTATTAATAGCCTCCTGATTGGGATAATCACTGCATGATTACTCTTGAAAAGTTCTTGTTTTTGTAATTCAAGTGATTACTATTTGGCATTTCATAGTTTATACCTACCTGTATAGACCAAAGCCATTGTTTATGAGGCTGAAACATTTACATGTATGAACAGAATTTTAAGATTGGAGCTCGATTCCTGCTGTTTTTTCTGAGATTTCTGAGAACTGAACATTGTGAATTTGACACGCTTATGTGTTTTATACTATTCTACTCTGAGGTTTTAGCTATATTGTTGCAAAATCCTACAATGAAACTTTTTCATGTTTACTATAATTTACTTTACATGCTGATCTATTACCAAAAACTTGTTGAATGTGAACCTCATTATCAGACATTTTCTTTAAGAGCTGGACAGTCATGTACCTTAAGGCAAACTATCAACATTTTGTGATATTAATAGTTAGCCTCCTGATCACCCATTCATGTTTTTCATTGGGATTTACTGCTTCAGTCTGCTTGATTACTCTAGAAAATACTGGTATACTTTTTAAATGTATGTACAATTTAAATAATGGCTACTTGACATTCCATAGACCAAAGCCATTGTTTTTTAAGGCTTAAACATTTATGAACATGTTTTATTAAACTGATCAATACTGGTAGCAGATAACTAAAATTTATCTGCAGTTTCTGTAATTCAAGTCTAATTTCTGTACCAGTTTAGTATAAGAATTTGTAAACAAATCAAACATACAAACAATTGATTATTGAGTAATTCAAACAATTATCAAATAATTGGAATATAAATTGCATTGTTTAAAAGTTAACAAGATTTATTGAAATATTCATTTCTGAACCTTTAAACTCTCCACAGACTACATGTACAGGTCTCTAGTCCTGTGAATGGAATAGTTTATATGGATGACTTGTTTTATCTAGATAGCCTGAAATCCATTTAAATCTAGTAAAATAAAAAAACAATAAAATCAAATTCTCAATTAAATATTCAATTTCTGATGCATTTGTTAACTGGAAAAGAGTGTAATTTAATGAAATAGACTCTGTTTCATATCATTTTGTTGAATACAATTTTTGTCTCAGTACAAATGAAAGCTTGGAAAACGACTCAATTAAAAACGAAATTTATCTTCAAGTTGGTATTCTAAATGTAAAGTTTCCTGCCTTTTGGTAATCTCATGGGTAAGATGGGATTAATTACTGTCAGATTAATGTTCAAATCAATTTAGATTCTTTATTCATGGAGTTTGTTTGTGAAAAAAAAAGTTGTCTTGGTAAGTTTTCTTTGGATCATTAAGACAAAAAATTGTCTTGTGATCATGTGGACAAACTGTAACGTGAGTTACCGTAACGTGAGTTACCGCTTCACATGACGATACCTGGAGAATGTAAGACAATTTGAATTTTTACCATACTCGGTGATGTATGTTGTTAGTCCATGACTTTGACACAATAGACTTTAAAGTCTCTCTGTTTCTTGTTTGAGGAAACTTTGTAATATAAGACATGCCAAATTTTTGCACGTCCAAATTATGTAACGTGAGTTACCGACATTTGTAGTGTTTTTCTCATAGTTCTCATAAGAGTCTGTGGATGTAATGTTGCTGTGAGGTAGGATGGAGGTGCATGATACTCATTCACATATAGTAACTCATATCACTAATTAGGTTTTAAGGATATTGATCTCAATGACCTAATTTTGAGTTCAAAATGTAACGTGAGTTACTGTGGAAATGCCCTTATAATGAAAATTTTCCAAACTAAACCGTCTACAGGTATGGTTTAATGAGAAAAACAGTGCTTTATATTTTAGGCTTTATTGCAAAAATCTTATACAGTAGGATGTTTTGTGATACAACTGACCTACATGTATGCATCAAATGTGATATCTTGAACATTTAAGTTACTGTTCCCAAGGGAAAACAAGACCTTTAAAGGTGAAATCACCAACATAATATTGAAAATTACTTCAATGACAGTTGTTAAACAATAGCAAAAGCTCAGTAAAATTTTCAGTAACATCCATCAAATATTGAGAATTAATGATCATTTAAAGATATACACATGTCAGCCTAGATGGTGTTTTAGCTCAAAACAGGTCTTTGGGACACATGATTCATGTCACCTGCATTTGTTACAACTCTGGCTTTACTTTAATTTTTGCATTATGTATTTTCTTTCAATAAATTTTTAAGAAATACTGCCAATAGCCCTTTTTTTTTTTTGTATCGATCCAAATTAATGAGGATTCCAACTTGGGGAACCTTACTACTGATGGTTGTGTAACATCTGGGAGCATTGTATTTTGAGAAGTAGCATTATATCAGAGAAACAAATCTGTCCCAAATTAATGAAAATCAGTCATAAAATAATGATAGGAGTATCTACAGTAAGATCCAATGGCACCAGTGACCTTTTCCTGAACCCTAAACCACACGACTGTCACGTCAGCTAAACTCATCCTTCATATTTTCAATTGTCTCAACTTTGCAGCAAAGGGTAAACATAATTACTGAGATCATCTTAGATCACAGTATCATGCATATATTTGGAGAGAGCCATGAAGGGAACAATTACACCATGTTAAAATGACAGTTTGAACACCTAGAAATTCTAATGTTTACAAATCATGCAGAGTTGCACACTAACCCATATTTTCTACTGGTTTGACCTGTCTCTTAGACCAGTAAGGGCCCAGTTTTTCTATTTTTTACTACTAGTAGTCCATTCCTGAAATTACAGTGATTTTTTACTGGTCAGGGACTGTCAGACCAGTGCCAGTGTACAGCATTGGATAATGTCAGTGACATGATGCTGTCATGAGGTTGTCATAAAACATCACATTGGCTGTTTTATCACCTTCCACACGGGTGCTACTGGAACATCACTTGTACAAATTTGCCTTATATGCCAAAGCTGCTGCTTCTGTCTTCCTCTTTATATTCTACAAACGTTGGAACAGGAAATGTACTTACGTACTACTTATATGTACAAAAGAGTACGGTACCAGATTGCAGTAAATGTCTGTGATACAGGTGAGGACTATGCTACATTTTATGAGACAGGCTTCAAATGTGACAATGTTGGTTTTGAGAAATGACATAAATCAAAATGAAACAGGTGACCTGTCGCACACTTCTACTTAGACTTCTCTTTCCGTTTCCCTGCTTTCCTTGAAGTCACCTGCGTACTTTCTGGCTGTTCATAGACACGCGGCTCTAATCGCGGCTTCTGCCATTGCACCGGATTTCTTCTGTACATTGGCCATGGCGGCAGTGTCAACTTGAAAAGATTAAAGAAAAATAACGTATATTAACAGATGTGAGTACTTTGAGCATCATGGCGGAATGATGCCATACAGGAAGTTATGCTATCACTAAATCACTATTATCACCATTATTGCTATCTTATCATATCTATCTTATCCTTTCATATTCTTTCAGTTAAGGACAAGGGGAAGTATGACAGGGAGAAAAACACTTCTCTGCAGACATTTTGTACTGTATTTCTTTTTCCCATATCAAAATAAATCTTAATTTCAGAATGTGACCCTTTGCCTTTGTTCATAATCTTACCTTTAACAAATGATAACAACAAAGTGCTCTGTTATAGTTTCTAAGTATTCTAATGTCTATTAAAGGCATTAAAATGGCTCTGCACTCTTTTTTTTTTCAAATATAAATTCTGCAAAGTAAACTTCCATCAGGTAAAAGAATGCAGTTGAAATAATACAACTTGACTCAACTTACAATGCAAGAAAGCACAAATCCAGCACCAAGAATGTAAACGGTTTGCACAAACTGCTCACAGACGTAACCCCAGATGAACCCGACAACCTTTTCAGAGGAAAGGGGAGGCAAAGAAAAAAAAAATGGTTGTGCACTTACAGTGACCATCACAATTATGCACTTTAAAATCATAATCAATTATTATGAAACTTTACAAGATCAAGTAGGTCTAAGGGTACATGAGGATGCAAACAAGTTAAGAAGCAATGGAATAGTACACAGAATTTAACAGGAAAAATATACATGTAATGTACATGTATCTACAACAGCCAAACAAAAATCAATATTGGTCATCCAAAAATTGGAATATATATACTATAGCCACATATCTATATCTGTTCTTTAAAAAAAAATGTTATGGTGTCCAAACTGTGCATATACAAACATTAATGAAAAGGAAAGATGAAAGGCAGGCAAATCTTTTTCCTTTCATGTTTGTTTCACACTACATTCATGTGTTAGGCATTAACAAAATAATTGTAAGATATATCATGGTATCCTGTTATTTCCAGTCAATATATAGGCAATTCGCTGGTTGTCTCACAGTAAATAGGGAACAATTTGGGTAAGTAAACAAAGAATGGACAGTCATAACATGTATACCTTAAACTTCAACTATAATTAATAATGTTTATTTCCACCAGAGACCTTATAAACAATATTTACTTTTGAGGCACACTAGAATATTGCTTACTAAGGAATAAAGACACAAATCTATTGCAATCATCATTAAAGGCTTAGTGCAATTTTCTTGCTAAAAGACTATATGATATAAAATGGAACTCATGCTCACTTGTTTCTGTAATAATATGATATGGAAGGATGCTTGGACCTCTAAAATCTAACACAAAACCATTCAATTGTAAATACAGAAATAAAAGGTAGGTGTGTAAATACAAATAATAATGCACATCCTCCTCCTCATCATCATCTTCATTATAATGCAATAAGGACTGCAAAATGAAAGGATAAAATGATTTGAACACAAAAATCTTCACAAAAAAAGCTTTTTGAATATATATGTTTGTCTTTACTGGATTTATCATATTGAATTGAATTTTGTTACTTAATGTTAGTACATTGTACTCTCTAAAAAGCTCCTCATCTGAATCAGCTTACCGCAAATAGGACTATGATGGCTTGGAATATCTGTTCCGCAAGTTTCTGCCCCTTAAAGTCCTGATGTGAAAATGAAGCAGGGAAATACAGTTACAAAGGTCAGACAGTTCAATAATGAAATGAAAGTTGACATAATTGAAAATCAGAAATCTTCACTGCACTGACACTGTATCTTTCACAAGCTCAGGTTCCGTGCACAATGCGTACAGAGGCAAGTCTACCTATCAAGCACACAACATCACAAAACTATTGCCCACACACCATGCCTATGAATCACATTAGATAAAGGCAGCCATAATGTGGTGACAGAAAAATCCGTCTGTGCGGCCAGCGCATGCGCACACAGACATCTTATCCGTTCATGGATTTGAAATTTGCGCTGACCGTCAATTCAGTGTAGCTCTCCCAAGGTCCTCTCGACCGAGTCACATTCAGTCATCAATTCGAACAGAAAGGGACTAGAGTAACTGCGTCAGTAAGCGGCCGTGCAGCCGTTCGCGGCAGGTACAACATACACGGTAATATACCGCTAAACACTGCATTGCACTGTTACATGCACACTACACATATACTAACACACTAGCAATCAACAAAAACCAACCTATAAAATGGGCACGATCTCTGACGAAAGTGAAATTTTCTCACCTAAATGACAACATATCGCATCCAAATTGAAATTTTCGGTACTTCTTAACATAACAGTTAAGAAACAATGGTCCAAGAAACTTGATTTTTTGTCGTTTTCTCGATGTTCATGGATTTTGAAAACATACCCTCACGTAAAATAGAACTTTCGCGAGCCGATGTGGGCCGCCATTTTTTTCGGAAAGTGAATGTTACCATCGAAAAAAAATGAGAAAAACATGAGAAAGACATCAACAACACCGCCAGAATTGCGATCTTGTTTGCGGCCAATGCATGTGCGCCCACTATTTTCACGTGCTTTCGCAATGGGAATTGGCGCTTACGCAATGTTCGCGAGACATGTGAAGGCGTTCAGCTAAAGATCGCGGAGCACGCACGTATTGCATAGGGATTGTACATCGTGCCGCAAGCAGAAATACTACGTCGCATATCGCCCTTATCGGCGAAAATTGTGCCGGGTTTTGCCCTGGTAAATCATGAAAACTGCATTGGTCAATGGTAAATTTCTTTTATGAAAACAATTGCGTTAATGAATAATCTTGTCTATGATATATGAAATGGTTGAAAATAATTTGCCTGATTTGTTTACAAGTTGGAAAAACCCTTAACAATGCTTAAACTGCCGCAAACGGGATATTTTACTCTGATAGAGTCTATTGGCAGAACCAAACGTTGCCCAAAGCCTGTTTTAAATACTTCAACTTAACTGGTGAGTCTTAAAATTGAAGAAATTTTTGGATTTCAAGTTGATATTTACCCGCGATACTACGTCTGTCGTGATCCTGAATGCTACAATGCACAGCCCTATTACGCTATGCGTATGGGGCTGCTGGTCGCGGCATGATTACCAAGACATGAGAGCACTTTAAATATTTTGGGGCGAGTAAGTCTTAGTTATATATGAAAGGTACTTTAACCTGAAACACAAACTAAGACAAGGAAATTCAGGGAAACTTTTGAGGTACCAAAACTTTATATTATCTCTAACACTGCAAGACTAACAATACAGCTGGGAGCTGCTTTCCCCGAGAAGATGGCACTGCTGCCATATTGCCAATGCATTGCACGTTCTAAGATACTACCAAACAAATTGCAATATATGGGACTACGATACAAAAGTGGCAGCTCAGCCTTTCATTTAGCTTACCATATGTGTCGGTATACTGTCTAAAAAGCCCATTTTCTAAGATTCTCCCAGATAACCACAATGAGGAGAACACAAATACAAGAAGCGTTTGATTAAGACTGCAACTGAATGTGTATGGCTTGATGTGTAAGGCTTGATCTTCCGCAGTGGTAGAAAGTGTCCGCCTTCACTGGCCCGTCATGCGTCCGTCTTAGCTTTACTTCGCTTGCTTCGCTTTTTTTGAGTGACATGACGTGTTGAAAACCAAAGATCCATTTTGATGGTCGATCCACTCAATATTTTCTAGTGCATCGTTTTAGTTATAGCGCCATCATGTGTCTGAGGAAGCTTTGCCAAAGTTGCCTGCATAGTAGTCATATTTTTTTATTTTATTAATATTTTTTCTGTCTCCTACCTTATGGATTAGTTGCGTTCATTGGATGAATGAAATGAATATAAAGAATATGTTAGTCACTTTTCAGCTACTTACCTTTCTCCAAGGAGCTTATCAGAAGATCACAATGTAGCACTGGAAGACAAAGAGACATGATAACTGACGTATTAGATACGAGAATCAAAGGCATAATTTACCATTTTCAGATGAATAAAAAACCCCAGCATTGGTGTCTTAAATAGTTCTAACATGTGAGTTAGGGATAGAAACAACCACTGTAAAAAAAATTGAATCAGTAAAATTCATGTTGAGTATTTTTGAATATACAAAATGTGAACAGTATAGTTATCCTAAAAATGTTTCCAGACTAAACCGTCTACAGTTATAGTCTATTGAGAAAAAATATTGATATCTCCTTATGTTTTAAAACTTTATCACAAAAATTTTATATTGTAGGATATTTTGTGGTACCTACAGACCTACACATATGCATCAAGTGTGATATCTTGAACATGTTTAAATCACTGCTCCCAAAGATAAACAGTACCTTTAAAGGGATCGTGTAGTTTTGGTTGAGACCTAATTCATGGGTGTATGCAAGGGGGGGGGGGGGGGGGGGGTCGGGAGGGTCGTACGACCCCCCCCCCCCCCAAATTTTCAAGAGGTCCACTTTTTGTAAAAGACATTTTTTTTGAGGGCTTTTTACTCTATATAGGCCTACAACAGGAAAAAAAAGTGACCAGGTGGTGTTCCAGCAAATTGTCAAAAACCTCGTAAATTTCGTAACTTAGTTTTAGTATGCCATAATTTACCTTATTTCTAAGCTGCACTGCCATGCCGAAAAAGTCACTTTTGTATGCACCAAATTGCCCCATTTTAAGATATAGAATTCAAAAACTCCCTACCGTGGAAGGGGGGACACCCCCTCCCACACCCTCCCCCCGCTCGGTCGCTCCGCTCCCTCGCAAAGGTAAAGGTCCAAAAATTTTGGTTACGACCCCCCCACAAAAAATCCTGGATACACCCCTGTAATTTCATATTTTCTAACATTTTTGGTGAGATAATGAGAAACCTCACATGAAACATGAAAGAGCATGGGGTCCTACTAATTGACGCAAACTGATGTAAACTAATGCAAACAGTGCAAACTGACGCAAACTAATGCAAACTCAATGCAAACGCAATACAAGCTCAATGCTAACTACTACTAGTAATTAATGCAAACTAACGCAAAACACTAATTAATGCACACTATAATACAAACCGTTAGCGGTGAAAATTAGGGTGAATTACAGCACCTGGACCTGGCTCTTCCTAGGCCACTTAGTGGTCTCGAAACAGATATCGATCAAGTAAATCCATCCTATCGAAGAATGACGAACGTCACGTTTACTTCAGTACTTTAATTGCTACATTCAACAAAAGCTCGGAAAAATCATTTTATAGAAATATCATTAAATCCATTTTTTTTTTTATCAAACAGATGTCGTTTACGTTTTATTTTGCTTTCAAAATTCAGAAAATGTAGAACAGAAGGAGGCACGGAAATACGAATGATCGATCATTAAAAGACGAAATACTAATTAATGCAAACTCAACGCAAACTCCAAGACACAACGCTATCCTATCTGCCTATGTAAAAACCACGTATATCGATTGCAAATATTGGAAAATGACACCCCTTAATATTAGGTGTTACAAAAAACAATTCCCACTTTGATCCTTAATAGTTTAAAGACTATATCAGATAACGCTGACATTGATATGAGCAATAGTTGAATAGTTTACAATTTTGTTGGAGGCAATTTCAAAATGACAGCATAATACAGTTTCATTAAATTAAACATTAATTTTTCAGATAGTTTTCAGATTTTGCTCTATTTTCAACCCTCTGTACAAAACTTTAACTTCACACAGAAGTCAATTGGTATGTATGGGAGTGTGTAGTTGACACCCAGGCAATGGTCCTGGACAATGACCTAGGATTTGAAAGCTACATTATTCCTGAGAAATCTCACTATCACAGCTAGTCTTTATTCATTCTGAAATGTGGTGTATGCAAGCACGTGGAAACATGTACTTACTTTTTTCATGTGCATGCATTTCACTCTTTGCTAGGAATTCAAACTAGTAGTGCCCAGGCAATCCATCATGAATAATTAATAAAGCATTCATGTGCCTTGGAGCAGAGCTCTGAACAGGTAGTGTCCAGGTCAATTGTTCAGGGTCATTGCATGTACACACTCACATACACGTCATTAGTTCTTGTGTAAAGTTCAGGTTTTGTACAGAGGGTTAAAATGTGACCAAAATCTGTAACCTAACTTTGAAATTAATCATGGATTTCATGTAACTGATATTGGTTTTCATACTCAAATCACCTCCATCTAAAATGTACACTATTCAGCTATTATTCACATCAATGACAGTTTTATCTGATATATAGTGTTCGAGCTATTAAACATCAAAAGTGGGAAATGTGTTGTTGTTTTTTGTAACCCTAGTATATACTAATTTATGCAAACTCCAAGATACAACGCTATCCTATGTGAAAATCGCCTATAACGATTACAAATATCGAAAAATGACACCCGATGTATAAATGCAAACTCAATTTCCAGTGTTAAAATAACCTAAATCGATTATGAATATCGGGAAATGACACATCGAAACACTACCTGTATATTAAAATGTACTGAAAATTCCAAAACAAAAAGTTTTTCTACCTGAAAACTACCTACATCAATTACAAATATCGGAAAATAACACCTCGATATTAAAGAAAAACCCCGATATTATATAAAGGACAAATAAAACGAGACTCACAAAACACTATTACTTTCCTGTATCAATTTTTCACTCTTGCAGAAGCTCAAATTTAATTAGCACCAGACAGAATAACAGTTTCCAGCAAGAGTGGGGTATAGTGATGTAGAGGAAATTGTAATTCCCAATGTTAAGAACTCTCGAATTTTCAAGCGGGAGCTTTATTTTAAGAAATACTTCCAACACTTCCATGATTCGCAGTGATATTTTTTTAAAAATTCCGTAGGGCAAATCGGATCCCAAATTGCCAATTGTTTCTGGAAGATATAATCACATTCCTAGAAATTAAAGATTTTTTACCCATTGCAATAAGAATAAAATTGGTGATTAATTTTTCATTGCAGCCTCATAAATGAGCAGTGAAAGAAATGCTTAATAAGATATCACAGGAAATACCCCAAATGAAGATGGATCAATTATTCATTGTGAAAAGAGGGCAGTCCTTTCTAGTTAAACCAAGTTGTAAAGTTTATAGTGAAATATGTTTAGATGATTAATATTTTTTCGACCTTTTCTTAATTCCTACATAACCCTTTTTACAACCTGTGCCTTATCTGCAACATGCATCCCACTCTCCCCCATTCTCTTCCTTTCTCTTCTCGCTGTTGTGTCCATATTTCATGTAATATTTAATCGACCGAGTAAAGAAAATAGGATACATATTATAAACATTTCAAACATGAAACAAAACCAGAATGAACATTACAAAGGAATACACTGGAACTGTATGTGTCATACAAAATGAATATGAAATAAATGGAGCCAAAATGAGGGTCAGGGGACACAAAAGTTATTTACTATTGCCCGTAGACATGTGAACCCACACATGTTACCCTAATCGTATGTATACATTTCTGTACGTTTTTACGTTTTTTATATATTTTCTTTGTTGTCGTTGTTGTTTTTCTCAATCATATGTTACTCATATTTCTTTTGTTAATTTGTCCAAGGAATTTGTCATCAGCTTTGTGTCCTTCTTACTGTTTCCTCTTACTCTTTATTTATCCTCTCTCTCTCTCTCCCTCTCTCATCTGTCGTCATATTTTCTTACCTTCCTTGTTCACTATATCGTTTATACGTATAAAGCATGTGTTTCTGTACATTCTTCTTTGTTTCTGTTCATCAATCGTATTTCACTCTTATTTACTTTATTATAGTTGTTTGTATAAACTTAAAGTTATTTGCAACTCTGTATTATTGAAGTAATAACGTGAAATATGATTTTAGATTGGACTCCGATAGCCAGAGTATGGGTTGTTGAGTAAAATGAACTTTCAACCTTCGACTAATCACAGTCCCGCAAACACGTCATGAAAGGAAAGTGTCGGTCGATTAACAGATCGTGTAACGCAAACTCCCGAGCGCATTAGATCGATTTTCTTTATAATATCTGATTCCTACAAATTGCTGCCAATTACTGTGCCGAAACGATGGAATACTAGGTAATATCAATATTGATAATTGACTTATATTTGCATGTTAATACTTTCATGAATGCTTGTTCACAACAATAGGTAAAACAAAATTCACCGTCTAGGAGATTGATTGATTGATTGATTGATTGATTGATTGAATGAATGATTGATTAATTCTATTCGATTTGAAATTATTTCCACTTTGTGTTCGCTAGCACAAAAACAAACATAATTGACTTACAATGATACCTGAAGAGCATTTTTGTCCTTTTTCTGGACGTACAAAAAATGATAAAGCACATGATACTTTTACAACAGAAGAGCATTTATATAAGAGTCAAAGGGGGAGCCTATACGCAGCTTGAATTTCCTGGGCCCCCAAAAATAAATCACATCGTTACTTTGATTGAATTGATCTGAATTCATTTCCACTTTGTGTTCACAAGAATAGGAAAAAATGAGTTACAATGATTATGAAAAAAAAGGAAAATTTTATTTTTTTATGTAAAAAACACAATAATCTCAAAACATGTTCAAATAACACACACGCTTGCAACAAACCGTAAATAACTAGTGGCCATGAGAACCTAAGTGGAGGAGTCTAAATCAAAAGCACCGTCAGTATATTAGATAGGCCCCTGAAAAAATCCCATCATAACAGAACCGTAATTTCCACAAAACAACAACAACTACTACTACAACAAGGTATTCGTACCTTTAAAAACAAGCAAATTACTATAACAACTGAAACTAAAGCCCCGCAATGATAACAGAAAATGAGATGGAAGGATACGGAAACAGAAGGAATAGATGAGACAACTTGAGATTAGAAGGGAAAGAAGAGATGGAGAGGGGAGCTGATATCGAATAGAAGGATTTAACTTTTCAAACATATTATAACAATGTTGTGATATTTGGTTCCTAAATTGTCTCTTGAAATAAATGATAGACTGTCGATGCGTTAAAGTTGCATATAAATTGGTTAGTATATAAGTATTCTTTGTATGTGGGGTTTTGTTTAACCTGATGTTATGAACAAACATTGATAAAAGTACTAACATACAAAGGCAACTATTAGTATAGCTAATGTGGTTTTGATTGTTTCGGTACAGTAATTGTCAGTAATTTGTGGGGAAACAGATTAATCTTACGACCAACTGCGCTCAGGAGTTTGCATTTCAGAACCTGTTAATCGATAGATACCTTCCTTTTACAAGTTTGCAGTACTGTGATTAGTGGAAAGTTAAAATTTTATTTCCTTCACCCATATTCTTGGTATCGGAGTCCACTGTAAAGTCCTTCAGTAATACAAACAGAGTTGCAAGTAACTTTGCAAATATACAAAATAATTATAATTAAGTAAATCAGAGTGAATTACGATTGATGAAAAGAACCAAGGAAATGTACAGTAATACGTAATATAGGCCTATATACAATACACGACCCCGTGAACAAAAAAGAAAGAAAGAAAGAAGGAAAATATGACGAGAGAGAGAGAGGCGGTGGGAGAGAAAAATAGGGAAAGGGAAAGAGTGAGAAGGACACAAAACTGATGACATGAGCACAGCTGTACAAATTCAGAATGAAAGAAATACGAGTCACGTATAGTTAAGAAAAATAAAAAGGGAAAATAAAAAACCCAAAGACGAACGGAAATATATTCATATTTAGTGAACAAAGAATGAAGGAAAAATGGAGACGAGAGAGACAGGGGGGGAGTGAAAAGACACGTTACAGATAAAAAAAAGTCACAGTCTGTAAAAAGGCTTATGCAGTAACTAAGAAAAGGACGAACATGTGTCATTGTATAACCACAAAACTTTATTTAACTAGAAAGAACTGCCCTCTTTTCATACTTTCCACAATTAAATGATCCACCTTCATTTGAGATATTTTTTCTGTGTTATCTTATTAAGCAGGTCTATTTCTTTCGCTGTTCATTCGGGCTGCAATGAAAAGCTAATAGAATTCATAACCACTTTTATTCACACAATCTTTGATTTTGAAGTATTTGAATATCTTCCAGAAACTGTTGGGAATTTGTGATTAGCACAACGGAATTTGCATGAAAATTTCCCTGCTAATCATTCCAGTGTTAGAGGTATTTCTTAAAGGAAACCAAAACCCAAAGAGAAATGTGGATTGAGCGAAAGCAGCAACATTAGTAGAACACATCAGTGAAAGTTTGAGGAAAATCGGACCATTGATGCAAAAGTTATGAATTTTTAAAGTTTTGGTGCTGGAACCACTGGATGAGGAGACTTGTAGAGGCTAGGACGTCATGTTTGGATAACAATATAAAGAAAATTATAAAGGGAATTCCACAAAAATTCACTATTCTGAAATAATGAAAGAACACTTGACTAACCGCTTTCAAGAAGCAGGGGGAATAATTGCTACCCTTAACATATGTCAGTATTAAGTTGATGGAATGTGTAATTTTCATTAAAAATGAATTTTTTTGTGGAATTCCTTTATATTCTCTTTATATTGTTGTCCACACATGACGTCATAATCTCTAGTAGTCTCCTCATCCAGCGGTTCCAACACCCAATTTTTTAAAATTCATAACTTTTGCATCGATTGTCCGATTTTCCTCAAACTTTCACTGATGTGTTCTATTAATGTTGCTGTTTTCACTCAATCCACATTTCCATTTGGGTTTTGGTTTCCTTTAAAATGAAGCTCCTGCTTGAAAATTCGATAGTGCAAACATTGGGGATTAAAATTTCTTCTACACATCACTGCGCCACTCTTCCTTATAATTTTCATTTAATCTGGCGCTAACTAAACTTTTGCTTCTGCTACAGTGAGATTTGATGCTTGGTTGTACCAACTTTCCGTTAGGTTGTCGAATATCTAGATTTTTT
Organism: Diadema antillarum; assembly: GCF_040938485.1. Classification (NCBI taxonomy): domain Eukaryota; kingdom Metazoa; phylum Echinodermata; class Echinoidea; order Diadematoida; family Diadematidae; genus Diadema; species Diadema antillarum. The sequence goes on along the minus strand of NW_027272542.1, from coordinate 22,964 downwards.
TTTTAATATTTTGGGGTGTTACTTTCCGATATTTGTAATCGAATCAGGTCGTTTTTACATAGGGTAACATTGTGTCTTGGAGTTTGCATTAATCAAGATTTCGGGGTGTCATTTTCCGATATTTGTAATCGATTTAGGTCAGTTTCATATAGGATAACGTTGTCTCTTGGACTCGGGGTGTCATTTTCCGATATTTAGAATCGATTTAGGTGGTTTTCAATAGGATAGTGTTGTGTCTTGGAGTTTGTGTTGAGTTTGCATTAATTAGTATTTCGGAGTGTCAATTTTTGATATTTGAAATCGATATTACGTGGTTTTCACATAGGATAGCGTTGTGTCTTTGGAGTTTGTGTTGAGTTTGCATTATTATTTCGGCCTTCAAAGTAATCATTAATCATTCTGTTCTACATTTTCTACACTTTAAAAACAATAGAATCTCCCCGACATCAATTTTGGTCAAAAAATATTTCAATATTTCAATACAAATGATTTTCCGCGTTTTAGTTGACTGTTGAGGTGAGATGCTTGAAGAACTGAAGTAAACGTGACTTTAGTCATTCTTCGATAGGATGGATTTACTTGATCGATATCTGTCTCGAGACGACTAAGTGGCCTACGAAGAGCCAGGTCCAGGTGCTGTAATTCACTCTAATTTTCGCCGCTAACGATTTGTATTAGATTGCATTAATTAGTAGTTTGCGTTAGTTTGCATTAACTAGTAGTTTGCATTGAGCTAAGCTGCTTTCATTAGTTTGTATCAGTTTGCATCAGTTTACATTAGTTTGCGTCAATTAGTAGGACGGGGCATTCGGCTTTACAATGTTGTTTGTGAATATGGACAGGGAAGTGACACCTCCCTGTCCATATTGAGAAAAAAAAACACTTTTATTAGATATCTCTTTTTTTTAAATGAACAAACAAGTCAGATATCAATTGTGAAGCAATGACAATGTCCTCGTCACATAATACTGATGTGCTTGTGACGGCCATTGAAGTTTTGGATTTTTTTGTTTTGTTTTAAAGAATATTTTATTCTTCATCAATGGGAAACATAATATACAAACAAATTTATACAAAATTCTCTGGACCAATTTCATGATCATTTTCGTCAATGGATACAAAATTTATACCAAAACTTAACATCAATCTAATACATTTTGATATACTCTGATAATTTTTTTTTTCACAATCCATATACACAATCCATGTACACATCTCTTCTTTTCTATTTTTACACTACTAATCCCTCATTCTCTTTTTAATTTTATTCCTTCATTGCATTACAAATTTTATTAACTAAATCACTAACCAAAAAAATAATTTCTTTTCAACATTCATTCAATCCAACTTTAAATATCAATATCCACTGATTGAAGTTTATTGTTAAAAAACAAAACAAAACAAAAAACACACACGCAACACCCCCCCAACCACCCTATACCCCCGTCCATTCTCCCTCTTATACTACCCTACCCCATTCCCCCTCCCCCTTCCAAAACCCCCCTCACAACAAAACCTCAAAGGCAACTGAACCTGTGTGTCCTGACATACATTACAACACATATTTCAATTCGAGTACGTGGAAAGGCATTTCCTGGTGGATGTGCAGCAGACCCTACTCTATTAAATAAAAGCAAAACACATTCTCAATTCTTTTTCCAGTCTTCCCACTTTTGCAAATGTATTGACAACGTATTACGTATAAATGCTAACTTTTCTTCTTCTAACTTATCCTGCTCTACAGACCTTTTAATGAAATATTCCGTTGGGGGTGTCTTACTTTTCCTTCCTTAAAAAAGGAATTTCTTCACCAAAATTATAACATGGTTAACTAACCGAGCTTTTCCTTTATCTGGTAGCTCTATACCAAGAAAAAAAAATCTCTTCCCAACTCAACTGTTGCAAATCAACATATTCAAAAAAAAAGTACTACATTTTCCCCAAACATTCCTAGCAAATTCACATGTATGAAATATATGTTTATACGTCTCTTCCTCTTTATGACAAAAGGAACATAAATTATCATTTACGAACTTAAACTGAAATAAATGATGATTTGTGTACACTATTCCATGCAATAATCTATATTGAAAATCCCTCAAAACAGAACTGAAAGTGCTACTTCTTATCCTACTAAAAATACATTTTATATCTTAATTAGAAAAATCACAAATATATAAATTTCTCATTTTTTCTATCACCAAAGAATCATCACTTAATTTCTTCACTAATTCAACATAAATATCTTTGGAGGTAATCTTTTCCAAAGGAATTTTCTTCCCATTTCTTATAAGAATCATCTCGTCAACACTTATATCATTCTCTACCTCTGTGTTCTCTATATTCCTTTCCAACCAATTGGAAGCGCTTCATATATCTTCTGAATACTCAAAATATTTAAATAATTAAATCCTTTATTATAAAAATATTCCACAGAAAATAATTTTCCATTCCTATCCATTATGTTCCAATCTAAAACATTTTTTTTTCAAAAACAAATTTTCATCAAAACTACATTTTCCCTCAATACGAATCATTTTATTATTGAAAAATACTTCCTTCCTTATTTGATTATAATTACCCCTAAATTCCTTTGTTTTCACCCATGTTGTCAACAGATCCCTGTAAAATTCTGGTATGGACAAATTCAAAAGATAAATAAAATAATTACAACAAAATATAAATTTACCTCCAATATGTTTAGTAGCAAACTGAAAATATTGTTTCCATTATTTTCATTTCTTGTTTACCATTAAATAGCCCTTTAACCCACATTACTCTTTGAGCGTTTATCAATGATGGAAAATGCATCAACTTTACTCCCCCGTGTTCATAATCTAATACCAACACAGTTTTTTTTTTTTAAATTTTTGGTTCCCCTTGCCAAATAAATTCCCAAAACAACCGATTCCAATTCATTGTATACCCATTCTGTCAAAGGGGTAAGAGACCCCACATAAATCAACTTAGAATATCAACTTTACTCCCCCGTGTTCATAATCTAATACCAACACAGTTTTTTTTTAAGTTTTGGTTCCCCTTGCCAAATAAATTCCCAAAACAACCGATTCCAATTCATTATATACCCATTCTGGCAAAGGGGTAAGAGACCCCACATAAATCAACTTAGAATATATAAAAGTCTTCAATAATTGAATTTTACCAACTAATGTCAAACCTCGTTGCTTCCACCATATCAATAATTTCTTTATTTTACTAAGTATTTCTTTATAATTCAATTTTTCTCTCACCTCTGGATCACAGTGAAATATACCCCTAAAATCTTTAACTCCGTCACTTTTTGTCCAAAAGAAAAATCATAAGCACTATCTTTAGTACTTCCCAATTCTAACACTTTTATCTTATCTTTATTAAGTTTAAGTCCAGAGACCTGTTGAAAACAATCAAAAATGAATTCAATCCTCTTAATTGACTCAAAATCTTGTACTAAAATGTAATATCACCAGCATAAAGCACTTGTCTAACTTCATTCCCTCCAAAACAAAACCCTGAAATCTCCTTATCTTTTCTTATCGAGTGCGCTAACACTTCTATATCATACATAGAATAAACAGATAGGGTGACAGTGGATCCCCTTGTCGAACCCCCTTTTCTACCTTAAAATACCCTGTCGATTGACCCCCGTTAAAAACACAACTACGAGCATTATTATAAAAAGTAGAAATCCATTTTCGGAATACAGGTCCCAAACCAAAATGTAACAGGGCCTGTTGTAAAAAAACTGTGAGCAACGGAATCAAAAACGTTTTCGAAATCAATTGCAACCAAATAACCTGGTAACTTAAAGTGGGAAGTATGGAAAATCATATCATCAATAATACATATCGCTTCACCTATATATCTACCTTTCAAAACCCCGATTGATCTTCCATTACAATTTCCTCTAAAACCTCTGTAATTCTCATTGTTAAAACTTTAGTAAAGAACTTTATAATCCACATTTAGTAAAGAAATAGGTCTATAATTCTTAATTTGCAAAACATCTTTACCTTCTATTGCAATTAAAATAATCATTGCTTGTCTTTGGGAAGCCGATAATTCCTCATTATGATATACGCTTCGTTTAAAGCATTTACTACTAATTGTCCGATAACCGGCCAAAATATTCTATAAAATTCAACCGTCAACCCATCATTCCCTGGTGATTTATTCAGTTTCATTTTTTTCCAAAACCTGTATACACTCCCTTTCTACTATTAACCCTTCACAATAATCCTTGGACTCCTCAGATAACCTGGGCAAGTCCTCAGAAAAAAACAAATTATCTGAATTCGAAATTACATCTGATTTAGCATACAATCTACAATAGAAATCCTTAATTTCATTAATTATACCAGTTTCGTTATAAATAATATCACCCTTTTCATCAATCAATTTTTGTATATTAGTTTTTCTTCTATTTGAGTCATTAATTGCGTAAAATATTTCACATCTCTTTCTCCTCCTTCATACCAAGAGGCGCGGGGGCGAATCTTGACTCCTTCCTTATCATAGTCATAACTAACCTGTAATTCCCCTTTTTTTCGAGTCTCGTACATACTTCTTGATTTGGCTGAGATATCAAACTATCCTCCAACTCTGCTATCTCTCTTTCCAATTTTTCTCTACTTTCCTTTCTATTTTTAGACATGTTCTCATAGTACGTTTGTGTAAACTGACGAATTTTCCATTTCAAAAAATCCCAAAATACTCTTTTATCCTGAATCTCTTCCTGTAAATCTCTCTTTAATTTCAAAATTTCTTCCTTCATTTGCTGAACATAAACCATATCTTTACATAAACTGTTGTAAAATTTCCAATAAGAACTTCTATTTCTTATTTGGTTTTCCCCGGATATCCAAAACCCTAACCCTATTGCGGAATGGTCCGGGGCAATTGAAGACATGATTTCACATTTAAAAACAAAGTCTACTAAATCTTCTGAAATTATCCAATAATCCAATCGACTTTGCATAAATGATACTTTCTGTCTATATGTAAATTGCTTTTTTGTTGGATTTCTCTTCCTCCAAATATCTACTAAATTCCATACTTCCATAAAATTATTCATTTCCAAATTAAACCTTCGATAATCTTCGATAGTTAAAAGCTTTCCATTCTTTAATTTCTGGATTCAACTTCTACCAATATCTGCTTGTTTGGCCTCACTGCTCTGCCTAACAATACCACATTATTCGTAAAGCGGGTATCTCACTGAGCGGTGAACGTTTGCCAACGTAGCGAATTTGAGATTCGCCAACTTTTCTGACGAATGTTTGCGAAAACTCAGGGTTCGCTTGTGCCATTAGCGACAGTTAGCGACTTTTAGCAATGTTTAGCGACAATTAGCAACACTTGAGCGAATGTTTGTGAAAGTGTTTGCGAAACACAGGTGGCGACTATTAGCGACTGTTAGCAAATGTTAGCGACAGTTTTGCAAATATTAGCAACTGTTTGCAAATCCCTTGCGACAATTTGCGAATGTTTTGGGACCTGGAAAAGTACAAGGCGATTATGTACAGTAAGACCCATAAAACGAACGTTATACAACCTTCCACTGCTTTTGTGACCATGCACCGTTCAAGATGGATTTCCAGAATATGGAAATGAATTTCTGCCAAGAAGAGGTTCAATGTGCTGCTATCCTTGAAGAGCTGCTTTGCCTGGCTGCTGCTACAGCTGTCGATAACCAAGATAACCTGATAACCAAGGTTTGACCCGGGGAAAAAGGGGATAAATGCCCTAAAGGGCTCATTTTATTTTATGAAAATATCGCTATTCTTTGTAATTGAGTTATATTAGTTAGTAGAAAATGCTGTTTTCCCCTGTTGGCCAGGTTTACATTGGTATAATTGACATCAGATAACTCATACCTGTTAGTAAACAAGCTTTGACCCTGGCCAATAAATGCCCAAAAGGGCCTATTTTGTGATATATTCGGAAATCCATTTTGTGTATATTCCATAATAGACGAATATCGCTTATTGATGTCGCTCCTATCCACGTTTGGCCAGTTTCATATATTGGTATATTTCACATAATATAACTCATATCATTCTGTTGATAACCAAGATTTGACCCTGGCCAATAAGGGACAAAAGTGCGAAAGGGCCCATTTTGTGATATACATGAAAATATCGATATTCTTTGTACTTGAGTTATATGTGTTAGTAGAAAATGCTGTTTTCCCCTATTGGCCAGGTTTACATAGTTATAATTGACATCAAGTAACTTATACCTGTTAATATACAAGGTTTGACCCTGGCCAATAGGGGATAAATGCCCAAATAGGCCTATTTTGGGATATATTTGGAAATTTATGTATTTTCCATAATAGAGGAATATCGCTTATAGATGTTGCTGCTATCCCCTATTGGCTAGTTTCATATTGGTATAATTGACATAATATAACCACTCATATCTATGACCAAGGTTTGACCCTGGCCAATAGGGGATAAATGCCCGAAAGTTCCCTTTTTGTGATATACATGAAAATATCGATATTTTTTGTACTTGAGTTATATGTGTTAGTAGAAAAAGCTGTTTTCCCCTTTTGGCAAGGTTTACATTAGTATAACTGACGTCAAATAACTCATAAATGTTAATCAAACAAGGTTTGACCATAGCCAATAGGGGATAAATGCCCAAAACGGCCTATTTGGGGATGTATTTGGAAATTTGTGTATTTTCCATAATAGAGGAATATCGCTTGTAATTGTTGCTGCCATCCCCTTTATGGCCAGTTTCATATTGGTATAATTATATAATATAACTCATATCTGTTGATAATCAAGGTTTGACTCTGGCCAATAGGGGATAAATGCCCGAAAGTTCCCTTTTTGTGATATACATGAAAATATCGATATTCTTTGTACTTGAGTTATATGTGTTAGTAGAAAATGCTGTCTTCCCCTATTGGCCAGGTTTACATAGTTATAATTGACATCAAATAACTTATACCTGTTAATATACAAGGTTTGACCCTGGCCAATAGGGGATAAATGCCCAAATAGGCCTATTTTGGGATATATTTGGAAATTTATGTATTTTCCATAATAGAGGAATATCGCTTATAGATGTTGCTGCTATCCCCTATTGGCTAGTTTCATATTGGTATAATTGACATAATATAACCACTCATATCTATGACCAAGGTTTGACCCTGGCCAATAGGGGATAAATGCCCGAAAGTTCCCTTTTTGTGATATACATGAAAATATCGATATTTTTTGTACTTGAGTTATATGTGTTAGTAGAAAAAGCTGTTTTCCCCTTTTGGCAAGGTTTACATTAGTATAACTGACGTCAAATAACTCATAAATGTTAATCAAACAAGGTTTGACCATAGCCAATAGGGGATAAATGCCCAAAACGGCCTATTTGGGGATGTATTTGGAAATTTGTGTATTTTCCATAATAGAGGAATATCGCTTGTAATTGTTGCTGCCATCCCCTTTATGGCCAGTTTCATATTGGTATAATTATATAATATAACTCATATCTGTTGATAATCAAGGTTTGACTCTGGCCAATAGGGGATAAATGCCCGAAAGTTCCCTTTTTGTGATATACATAAAAATATCGATATTCTTTGTACTTGAGTTATATGTGTTAGTAGAAAATGCTGTTTTCCCCTATTGGCCAGGTTTACATAGTTATAATTGACATCAAATAACTTATACCTGTTAATATACAAGGTTTGACCCTGGCCAATAGGGGATAAATGCCCAAATAGGCCTATTTTGGGATATATTTGGAAATTTATGTATTTTCCATAATAGAGGAATATCGCTTATAGATGTTGCTGCTATCCCCTATTGGCTAGTTTCATATTGGTATAATTGACATAATATATAGCCACTCATATCTATGACCAAGGTTTGACCCTGGCCAATAGGGGATAAATGCCCGAAAGTTCCCTTTTTGTGATATACATGAAAATATCGATATTTTTTGTACTTGAGTTATATGTGTTAGTAGAAAAAGCTGTTTTCCCATTTTGGTAAGGTTTACATTAGTATAACTGACGTCAAATAACTCATAAATGTTAATCAAACAAGGTTTGACCATAGCCAATAGGGGATAAATACCCAAAACGGCCTATTTGGGGATGTATTTGGAAATTTGTGTATTTTCCATAATAGAGGAATATCGCTTGTAATTGTTGCTGCCATCCCCTTTATGGCCAGTTTCATATTGGTATAATTATATAATATAACTCATATCTGTTGATAACCAAGGTTTGACTCTGGCCAATAGGGGATAAATGCCCGAAAGTTCCCTTTTTGTGATATACATGAAAATATCGATATGTTTTGTACTTGAGTTATATGTGTTAGTAGAAAAAGCTGTTTTCCCCTTTTGGCAAGGTTTACATTAGTATAACTGACGTCAAATAACTCATAAATGTTAATAAACAAGGTTTGACCATAGCCAATAGGGGATAAATGCCCAAAATGGCCTATTTGGGGATGTATTTGGAAATTTGTGTATTTTTCATAATAGAGGAATATCGCTTGTAAATGTTGCTGCTATCCCCTATTGGCCAGTTTCATATTGGTATAATGAATATAACTCATATCTGTTGATAACCAAGGTTTGACTCTGGCCAATAGGGGATAAATGCCCGAAAGGGCCCATTTTTGGATATACATAAAAATATCGATATTCTTTCTAATTGAGTTATACGTGTCAGTAGAAAAAGTTGTTCTCCCCTATTGAAAGAAGAGAAAGAAGATGAAGAAAAACAAGAAAGGAAGAAGAAAAGAAAGACTGTTTGGATCAGAGAGTGGTTGTTGCAGAGGACAGACTTTGGTAATTACAATGAAAAGCTTTTGCAGCAATTACATGATGGAGATGTCAAGAGCTTCAAGAAACCTTGCCTGTTTCAGGAGCTTTTACATAAGAACCATATGGTTACTTGTTCGCTAGCAGTGGCGAATCGAATAAAAACGTTAGCGACACCGTATTACGACCGTTTGCGAATTCTTACGAGTGTTTTGCGAATGTTTGCAACTGTTAGCGAAAACGCAAATTCGCGACAAGAAAAACTACTTGCGACAATAAAAACCGTTTGCGAACTTTCTTGCAACTGTTAACGAACCTTTTGCAACCCTTTACGAACCCTGGCGAAACTGGATCCCAAATTCGCTACGTTCGCAAACGTTCGCCGCTCAGTGAGATACCCCCTTTACAGATAGTGTGTAGCGATGTCAGCACTCCCGAGGGCAAGCCGCCCTATAGATAAATCTGACTTCAGAGCACTGTATAGCTTATGGCAGCCAGCCATAACTGGGGGCTTCCAAAGAAGAACAAAAGCACTTTCAATGGGTTATGAGATGAGTCAGGGCGTTGCAATGTCAGTGCATGAATTATCTTTTATCAGTATACTTGAAGCCCCCGGTTAGAAATTAGCATAAAAACAGTACCCAAACCGAATTGGTCTATGCGAGTGCCTCACATACTGGCAACCGAGAATGAGTGAGCACTGATTTCGCATGATATCAAAGAATCTATTCTCCGTATAGAATCTTTTATGACATTCGACATTGCAAGGGTTTATCTGACAGGGGGTTATACCATATAGGCCTACGTGCAGTTTGAGCTGAGTAATGGAAAATCTAACGGAATCTCTGATTTGTTAGCTATTTGAATGAAGCAAGTACAGTAATTAGTCACTTCTATACTATGGAACGATTTATTCCAAACCTTATACACGGTAGTATAAATGGAAGAATAGCAAATGGAAATAAATGGACGAGTAGCAAAATGGACAATTAGAAATGGTGTGCTCGATTCAAATGTTTATTGCAGACTCCTCATGTCTGGAAAAGTACCAAACATAGCATGCTTGTTAGATGTATTAGGCATTATAGATTCAGGAATTCATGCATGCTGTTGGTATGTATAAGACTGGTAGTGGCGCAGATAATGTAGCTGTAAAGATTGGTCGAGATGATGCATCGGCGGAGAGTATGATTTTTTTTTTCTCAGAGGTATTTTGGGGCGCTAAAAAGAAAAAAGAAATTGCCGGATCCAAAAGACATGACCATTGGGTCGGCCCCTATCCTGAATCCCAATATCATGGCCGCCATGAAGAAACAATTATAGGGCTTAAAAATTCTTGTCTTGGCTTCCAAATGACTAATGGCAATAATATTTCGTACACAAGGGCTTTTGGACATGCTAAATTCAAATTCATGTGACGGATGGATTTGAAATGTCTGGCAAACATATCGAATGGCCGCCATTTTGAATTTCAGTGTGCCGCCTCGACGAAAAGTTGAAAATCCCTATCTTAAGTTCTAAATGACGAATGTTGCTCCGTGCAGGGAAGAATTGATGAGATCTATCGCAGGTGTTGATGAGTTGCTTTGACGAAACACAGCGTTCCTGTTTAAGTATGCGTAGTTCCTCATCAATCACAGTAAACCGAACGAGCAGCAGTTCGATGCCCCTTTCAATACTTTCGGCAGCAATGTGGATAGAGAACAGGACACGGGAACAAAAATCAGTTAAAAAAATGTAGGCATACTTCGGATCGTTAACTGTAACATGATACTTAAATATACACAAAAGTAGGGCCCTGCTTTAGCCAATTACATTTCATAATCAGAAATATTTCACATTCAAGTTCTAAACTTCCCAAACGAAGCCATTTTGTGCTCAAGGTAGTTGATCGATTCTTTGTGAAGAAAAACTGAAGGGATTTGTTCGCCGCCATATTACCCCCAAGTCCCACACAGGATTTCCACATTTCTTCTGAACGGAGGTCTCCGTGATATATTCAAACTCTGTAAAAGAGCGGCTTAGAGCACTGTCATTGCCAAAGACAGTGGAATGTCTGTAAGCATTCAAGAATTGTCATGCAATGAATCTACGAAAAATTTGCACAAAGTGCGAAGAGATTTCGCTCCTTCTCTAAAGGCCTATCGAGACAACGAATTCCCGAACGAATTAAACAAAAATGGAGATGCGTTCGGATCCGTTGCTAAAGAATAGTTCATAACAATCACCAAGTTTGACGTTCTTTGTTTCCAGTAGTTAGTTTCGCAGAGATACGCTGGAGCAGGTTTTTTTTTTCTTTGACATGTTCAAAATAAAAGTCAGCTCCGGCGTGTCACTGCGAATCCCTGTACAGCATAGCAACAGCCCCGAGCTTTACATGCATTTGCGTGATATTCGACGGTCGAAAGGCTTCATTTGAATAAAGAAACGTTACCCGCTTTGGCAAATTACGCATTACTTTACGTGCCGGGATTACGCGTCCTTGACAGTATAGCATGGGGGTGTCAGAGAAGGAGAAGAAACGAGAATCTTTTCTTTTGCCCATGCCCGATGCTGCCGAGAAGTTATGCACTCTACCGCAGGTGATGATAAATTGCTTTGACCTAAGACAGCACTTCTGTTTAATGCATCATTCCTAAAATACAACATACCTATAGCCAGCAGCAATGCGCTGCCCGTCAAATATTTTCAGCAGCAATTGTACGTGCAATCAAGGAGGTTCTTAAACCTTCTTGGCACAATGTGCAAAGAATATAAATTTATATAGGACACACGAAGGAATGTAGTAAAAAAAATGTACCTCTTTAACTGTAAAACTGACTAAACAGGCAGAAACACGCAATTACCAAGCACTAAATTCGAAAGATTTGATAATTGAGTGTTAAACCCGGCAAACAATATTATGCACTTGATATACGCAAGATTGTTAAATATTACCTTTTTTATGAGATATTAATATTAAGTCCGAAGGTATTAATAACAAGGAGATTTGAAGAAGAAAAAAACTTATTATTCCATACACGATTACCGCCAAGTTGCATACAAGATTTCAAAATTTCCTCTGAAATACAGTTCAAAATTCTTAAAATCAAGAACCTCTTCTTTGGTCTCCATATCCAAACCCTATGGAAGAGCGGCGTGGAGCACGGAACATCAGAGCCAGTGAAATGCTAAGGGTTAGCGTTAGGGTTTGTCTTGCTATAGAACCCATATGCTATTCGCACAAATTGCGAAGAGACTCCACTTTTTCTCCAACACTTTTTTTTTTGTATAGTAGTGGAGAGCATTGATTAGCTGTTATTTTAGACGCGATCGCTATAACAGAGTGACGTTTTGATTTCGAAACTGTTGTATACAGTACATAATATGTAGGCCTACCTCTGTTTTCTCAGCCCCCCTGGCATTCACAAAGCTCCCAAATTCAGGAACTACTTGATTAACAAAAGACATTAGAATGCACCTTAAAAAACAATAGCAGGATCCAAAAGACATGACCACTGGTCGCCATCCTGAATTCCAATATCATGGCCGCCATGAAGAAACAATTAGGGCTTAAAAATTCTTGTCTTGGCTTCTAAATGACTTGTGGCATTAATATTTCGTACACAAGGGCTTTTGGACATGCTAAATTCAAATTCATGTGACGGATGGCTTTGAAATGTCTGACAAACATATCGAATGGCCGCCATTTTGAATTTCAGTATGCCGCCTCGATCAAAATGTTGAAAATCCCTATCTTAAGTTCTAAATTGCGAATGTCGCTGAAATTGATTTCACATAAATATCATAACACCCTTGGTTAGGAAATGGAATAATATAATCTGTCTGACAAGCGGTTTGCCCGCCATTTTTGAATTCCAATATGGCTGCTAAGGCTAATATTACGACTAATTACATGAAACATAATAGGAGCGGGAGGGGGGACTGCTGATTCAATTTGCATTGGTGAAGAAAAGAATTTTTCATGAGGGCAGGGTGTAGGTCTACACATCTTGCTCCTTTTGTTATGTCTACAGAAGTTGGTCTCAAAGGTAACAGGCGCCGATAATTGCTTGAGTAATCATAGAATTCAATTTTTCACAGTTTGCCGGGTTCATACTATGAAGCACTAGCTGTTTTGATTGCGTAATATAGTGTATGAAATCTGCTGAATCTCTGGTTGTTAGCACTGAAGACGACGAGGAATTTGTCTTGAAGGAAGAGACTTGTTTGTTTGTTTTCCTCATTTGTAATGCTCGCCGTTGCTTGCCTCACATAGCAACAGGCAGTCAGAGTTTGCATGCATTTGAATAAAATTTAGCTTTTGAAACCATTCACTTAACTAGAAAATGTTATCTGCACTCAGTTTGGTGGCGCAGGCAGGTGGTTACTGGAAAAGAAGTGATATCTCTTCGCTCTTTTGCAAATTTATGCGTAGCCCCTATAGCATGACTATTGAAAAAGTAGCATTTCTCCTGGCTTTGGTGTTCCATGTTCCAAACCACTCTTTAAACGCCTCCTTGTTTTTATCCAGGCAGGTTGTCGGCGGTTATGATGGGATCCAAGTGGGAAAGCATGTTTAAAATGTTATTGTAACGCTTTTGACAGAATTTAGGCGTTTTCACATCAGCCCGATAAAAATCCAAGCTCGAGATATTTTTCGCGATTGTGAATTAGCGCGCTATTTCATTTCTTATTCACATCCACCCGAAGAGAATTAGCCCGAAAATTTTTCGAGCTAATTCGACAGCTGAGCATGTGCAAACAGCTTTAGTAATGTATGCACTTTCAAAAATTTCTCATGCTTTGTGTGCAGTTTGCCTCGATCGATCGGGTCACACACGCTAGGCATGATGGGATGCATCGCGCTAATTTCTTGAGGCGTTTTCACATATCAAATAGCGCGCTAGTTCGCCAATTATCCCGCTATTTCAGAAATTTCCCGAGTTGGACTCTAGAAATTTTCTCGACCAGAGAGATACCATAGGCGTTTTCACATCAGCCCGATGTTCCGAAATAGCGCGCTATTTTCTGACTTGGGAAATTATCTCGATAGCGAAATAGCGCTCTAGATATTTGATAATGGGAAGACAAATTAGCGCGCTAATTGTATCGCTCTGATCGAGAAAATTTCTCGAGTCCAACTCGGGAAATTTCTGAAATAGCGGGATAGTAGCGCGCTACTTGATAATGTGAAAACAACTCGAGAAATTAGCGCGATGCATCCCATCATGCCTAGCGTGTGTGACCCGATCGATCAAGGCAAACTGCACACAAATCATGAGGAATTTTTGAGAGGGCACACACATTACTGATGCTGTTTTCGCATACTCAGCTGTCGAATTAGCTCGAAAAAAAATCGGGCTAATTAGGCGTTTTCACATCAGCTCGATAAAAATCCAAGCTCGAGATATTTTTCGCAGAAAATAGTCAGCAAAATAGCGCGCTATTTCGAAACATCGGACTGATGTGAAAACGCCTATTCTCTTCGGGCTGATGTGAATAAGAAATTAAATAGCGCGCTAATTCGCAATCGCGAAAAATATCTCGTGCTTGAATTTTTATCGGGTTGATGTGAAAACGCCTATTTAGTGCGCTAATTTGTGTTCACATCATCAAATCGCGCGCTATTTCGTGATCGGGTTAATTTCCCAAGTCAGAAAATAGCGTGCTATTTCGAAACATCGGGCTGATGTGACAACGCCTAATCTAATTAACGGGTGATGAATGTCCATGGTCAAAGCAAGTCAGTACATGACATACCTGCGATAGCGCGTGTAACTTCTAAGCGACACGGAGCAATCTGGGGTATAAAAAAAGAAAGGAGAGATTGTTTATATATATATTTTTTTTTCTGTAACACCTCTCAGACAGACGTCGTGATAGGCATCTTTCAAGAACGACTGATTTCAATGGCACCAATAGGCGTTTTCACATCAGCCCGATAAAAATCCAAGCTCGAGATATTTTCCGCAGAAAATAGTCAGCAAAATAGCGCGCTATCTCGAAACATCGGGCTGATGTGAAGCGCGTAAATGAAGACACGGGGAATTGTCCATATAGGGCACCCAGAGGACATTTTGTTCCTTCTGTATTGTTGATAGTGGCTTGCTATGCGTCGATAGTGCTTGCCTCACATAGCATCAGGTGGAGGGAGTTTGCTGCATTTGAATACGATTCAGATTTCGAAAGGAATCACTTGACTAGAAATGATAACCTCGCCCAGTTTCAACGGAGTAGCCAGGATTTCATCTTAGGGTGGGCGGTTAGTCTGCGAGGGAGCGAAGCGACCGAGCCCGAGCGAGCGGAGCGAGCGAGGGGGGGGGGGAGGGTGTGGGAGGGGGTGTCCCCCTCCCACGGTAAGAACTTTTTGCATTTTGATGTTGTAAATGGTGCAATTTGATGCATGTTTTGCGCGTTATATCGACGTGAAACAGTCCCACTTGTTTAAGGTAGCAGTTTATTTTGATGTAGATTATTATTGAACAGTTTGCCTATAAAATGCTATAAGTGAAATACACTTCTTGTATTAATTCTTTTCACTGAATATCATGAACGCGACTGAACTCGCGAGCGGAGCGAGTGAAGGGGGAGGGGAGGGTGTGGGAGGGGGGTGTCCCCCTCCCACGGTGGTTTTGCATTTTGATGTTGCAAATGGTGCAATTTGATGCATGTTTTTGCGTGTTTTAACGAGTTGAAACAGTCCCACTTGTTTAAGGTTGCAGTATATTTTGATGGAGATTATAATTGAATAATTTGCCTATAATATGGTATAATTTAAATACACTTCTTGTATTACTTCTTTTCACTGAATATCATGAACGCGACTGAACCCGAGCGAGCGGAGTGAGCGAGGGGGGAGGGGAGGGTGTGGGAGGGGGTGTCCCCCTCCCACGGTAAGAATTTTTGCATTTTGATGTTGCAAATGATGCAATTAGATGCATGTTTTTGCGCGTTAGTATCGACGTGAAACAGTCCCACTTGTTTAAGGTAGCAGTATAATCTAGTGAAGATTATTATTGGACAATTTGCCTATAAAATGGTATACGTTAAATACACTTCTTGCATTAATTATTTTCACTGAATATCATGAACGCGACCGAGCCCGAGCGAGCGGAGCGAGCGAGGGGGGGGGGGGGGAGGGTGTGGGAGGGGGGTGTCCCCCCTCCCATGGTGAGAACTTTTTGTATTTTGATGTTGCAAATGGTGCAATTTGATGCATGTTTTTGCGTGTTTTAACGAGTTGGAACAGTCCCACTTGTTTAAGGTTGCAGTATATTTTGATGTAGATTATCATTGAACAATTTGCCTATATAATGCTATCATTTAAATACAGTTCTTGTATTAATTCTTTTCACTGAATATCATGAACGCGACTGAACCTGAGCGAGCGGAGCGAATGAAGGGGGAGGGGAGGGTGTGGGAGGGGGTGTCCTCCCTCCCACGTGAGAACTTTTTGCATTCTGATGTTGCAAATGGTGCAATTTGATGCATGTTTTTGCGCGTTTTATCGACGTGAAACAGTCCCACTTGTTTAAGGTTGCAGTATATTTTGATGTAGATTATCATTGAACAATATGCCTATAAAATGTTATCATTTAAATACGCTTCCTGTATTACTTCTTTTCACTGAATATCATGAACGCGACTGAACCCGAGAGAGCGGAGAGAGCGAGGGGGAGGGGAGGGTGTGGGATTGGGTGTACCCCCTCCCACGTGAGAACTTTTTGCATTTTGATGTTGCAAATGGTGCAATTTGATGCATGTATTTGCGTGTTTTAACGAGATGAAACAGTCCCACTTGTTTAAAGTTGCAGTATAAGTTAGTGTAGATTATTATTGAACAATTTGCCTATAAAATGGTATCATTTAAATAATCTTCTTGTATTAATTCTTACACTAAATATCATGAACACTGTCTGTTCAGCAGTCAAACAGAAAAAGCATGCACACGAGGGTGTAGATAGGGCCATATCCCCTCCCACACGAAGGTGATTTTGCGTTTTCAGACCTGAAATTCAGCGATCTGTTGCAAATATTTGGTGCAATACTTTTTCATCGAAGTGATGAAATCAATGAATTTAGCTCTTATTCCGAATGTGCACCATCTGTGTGTATGTATAAAGTCTAGTGAGGTATATATAGAGGAAGGGGGATTCCTCCTCCCGCTCGCGGAGCTTTTGCGTTTTTAGAATTGAAATAAAGCGATCTGGGTATAGCCGCAGTCTATACTTCTATGCATGGTGGAAGGGGGGGGGGGGGGGGGGGAGGGGCGGGGAGCAGGGATAAGGCGTGGGCGAGTGTTATCCCCACCCTTCCCTTCCGATCGAGCTTTTGCCTTTTTAAGGTTGAAATTGAGATATCTCATCTACGCATTTTTGATGGACATCAAACATCTGGGAAATCACACACACACACACACACACACACACACACACACAAACTGATGGGGGGGGGCTGAGGGAGGAAAGGGTCGATTAAAAGGGGAAATTCCCCTTAAACATGAGGGAACCTTGAGTTTTCGGAATATAAGTGATAAGTCTTGTGCACTCAGAATTATTCATAATTTTTTGTAAATCTAAAAAGTGTAGGCCTACTAAGCTAGGGAAAGAGGCACAGAGGGGGAGGGTTTGGGAGGGGGTTTCCCCCTCCCAAGCACGAGAGATTTTGCATATTTTGAATTGAAATTCAACGATCTGGTGCACACTTTGAGTGAAATATTCAAAAAATATCTTATTTGATGAAAGGTTGCAAAGGAGACCCGCTTCATGTGCATGCATATACAGTATACACGCATTTTTTTTTTCCGCCTCCCAAATCCCCGGTCCAAATCTTAGGGGGGCGATCGCCCCCATCGCCCCCCCCCCCCCCCCCCCCCCCCCTGGCTACGCCAGTGCCCAGTTTGGATCTTTGGGTGACTTTGAGAAAGTGCTGATTTCGACAGCACTAATGAAGACACGGTATTTTGTCATTAGGGCAGCGAGTGATAAAGTTGCCCCTTTTGTAATGTTCGTGGTAGCTTGCCTCACATAGCACCAGGTGGTGGGAGTTTGCATGCATGCATTTGAATAGGATTCAGGTTTTGAAAGGGATCATGATTAGAAATGTTAACCGCACGCAGTTTGGATTCTTGGGCGACTTTGAAAAACTGCTTATTTCGATAGCACTGATGAAGACATGGTATTTTTTTGTCATTAGGGCAGCGAGTGATCAGTTTGCCCCTTTGTACCGTCCGTAGATAGGTCGGGCGGAGCCTGCTTCACATAGCATCAGGCGGCGGGAGTTTCCATGTATTTGAATACGATTCAGGTTTTGAAAGCAAACACATTAATGTTAACGTCACCCAGTTTGGATCCTTGTGCCAGTTTTGTTTTTGTTTTTTGTTTTTTAGAAACTGCGTGCTTTCGATAGCACCGATGAAGACACGGTATTTTGTTAATGGGGCAGGGAGTGGTCACGTTGCCCCTTTTGTGATGTTAGTAGTAGCTTGACGCACATAGCACCAGGTGGTGGGAGTTTGCATGCATTTGAATACGATTCGGGTTTTGAAAGGAATCAACTGACTAAGAATGTTAACCGTACCCAATTTGGGTCGTGTGACAGGCTATACGCCTACTTTGAGAAACTGCTGATTTTGTTGGCACCAATGAAAACACGGCATTTTCTCGATAAGGCATCGATCGAGTGGTTAGGTTGCCTATTTTGTAATGTTCGTAGTAGTTTGCCTCACACAGCATCAGTTAGCGAGAATTCGCATGCATTCGGATATATATCAGCTTTTGAAAGGAATCATTTGACTAAGAATGTTAACCGCACCCAGTTTGGTTCGTGTGATAGGCCAGGCCTACTCTAAGGCTGCGTTCACATAGAAGTATACTATTCGGGTATTCGGGGCTCGTTTTCGAGGGCACGCGAATAGCTTGAATCGAACGATAGGATTTCCTCACACCGGTTCACATAAGAGGGCACTATTCGAAAGTACCGAATAGATGCGAATAGTATAGCAAAGTGGGAATCGAGCTTGTTCGATTTTCTTGCAGCGTATACCGTCTCTCGTTTATGAAATAATGATAATTTTGATCTGGATTTGCCCTTTAGCAAAAATAAGCATGTAGACTGACATTCTGATGCAGTTTAGAAATTGTTAATAAGATTTGCTGGGATGTAGGAGGAAGAAATCCTCACTGCATGGGATGGTGAGTTGCGACGGTGCGGGTGATGGTGTACCCGGTGCCCGAATACCGAATAGCGAATACCGAATAGCGAATACCGAATACAGAATACTTCTATGTGAACGCAGCCTTAGGCTGGGTTCACATAGAAGTACATGGTATACGGTATTCGCTATTCGTTATTCGCTATTTGCTATACGCTTTTTGGACACGCGTGTCCTAATATGGCGCCGTCAAGTCGACCCACAGTACACCATCACCCGCACCATCAACTCCTATCCTATGCAGGGAGGATTTCTTCCTCCTACACAACCATCTTATTAAGAGTTTCTAAACTGAGATTACATTGGAACGTACCATTTTTGTGACAAGAAAGCTATAAATTGAGTATATGAATAAAAAACTGATCCAACTCCAACCTGGGGTCATTTTGGGTAAATCAACTAAAACTGATTATTTTTAATTGGTTTAATAACATTATTTGATCATGATACACAACACTGCATCAGAATATCAGTCTACATGTTTATTTTTGCTAAAGGGCAAATCCAGACCAAAATTTTCATCATTTTCATAAACGAGAGATTGTATACGCTGCATGAAAATCGAACAAGCACGATTCTCATTATACCATGCTATACGCAGCTGTACGGCATTTTCGAATTAGGAAATCCTATCGTTCGATTCAAGCTATTCGCGTGCCCTCGAAAACGTGCACCGTATACCCGAATAGTGTACTCCTATGTGAACCCAGCCTAAGAAACAGCTGATTTTGTTTGGAGCAGTCAGTGGACATTTTGCCCCTTTTGTATTGTTCCTAGTATAGTTTGCCCCACATAACATCAGTTGGCGGGAATTCGCATGCATTTCAATAAAATTAGACTTCTATGATTGGAATCCCTTGACTAGGAATGTTAACCGCACCCACTTTGGGTGGCGTGACAGGATATATTGAGAAACTGCTGATTTTGTGAGAACCAATGAAAACGAGGGATTATCTTATTTGGGCGTTGAAGAGAGTTTTTACTCCTGTCATTGGCTATAGGGGGTAGATTCAGTGAAAACAGGGAGGTGGAACCATCTCCCTGGTGAAAAGTATTAAAGGGGACAGCGTGGATAGAGACCAGCCTGTATCACCTCTGAAGGAGAGTCTTTGCTTCATGGAGGAGTCGTGCATGCTGAGGAACGAGTCATTTTCCCCTAGCTGCAGCAAGACATCCGACATCATGCCGGTGAGGAGCGGTGAGGACCACACGGCCGTTTCGTGGACATCATCTCTCCCAGGAGTCCGGCAGCTGTCTACTGGCTCCTTTGTACCGGCATTCAAAGCTATTATAAGCAAAACACAGTTAGCTCTCTATTTATTTATTTATTTATTTATTTATTTATTTGCTTCATGAAATATCTGTAGACTATAAAGATGTATTGTCTTAGTGAGGAAAAAACTCTAACACACAATGTGTGCATCCAATGCTTTTTTATGCTTACAAGTTATGTTATGTCTGTAACATTGTTTGTGTGGAAACTGTATTAACTGGTCTTATATTTTCTATGACTGTCGTATCAAAGGTGAATGCTAGTCGACAACCTCACCATGCCGAGTGTTCCTAACGGCCTTTATGGGGGACGTGCAGCCAGTGAGACCAATCCAAGCTCCGGACACCTGCTGGATCGACCACGGAGCCATCCCCGGCAGCAGACACCAGTCCACCTGTACCCGCCACGAATGGGCCATTGGTAGTGTAGTGTTGTCTTTTAAATCTATGCTTGCAATAAGATATTGCGTCACTTGTGTTAAGGTACTCCGTATAGGGAGTGTCCAATATGCCACTTTATCTCTTTTATCTCTTATACAGTTCCGCAACCATTTATGAATCTAGCAGTTAGCTCAAGTGGACATCATTTTAGCAGAAAATGGTTTTAAGCGGTGATAGTGTATTGGTTGTAAGCTCTCATTGCCTTTGGTTTTTTAATTTCAATTTGGGACAGAAATTGTAGAAATTTGCTATGCTACTACATGCCATGTGCCACCATATCATCTATATCCTCAACTTCCGTTTGGTTTTCTTTTTTTATATGAAAAAGTAAAAGTAAAACAAGTGAAAAGTAAAACCCGATTCTGATCAGTGTAGTGAGATGTAGATTGCGGAAAAGTTTATCGATGTTGTGTTTTTATGTCTCTAGTTAATAAGACTTCTACAGGTTACCTGTCCAGTCTACGACCCAGAATGCCGAGCATCCCATCGCCTTTATGGGGCATGCAACCAACGAGACTAATCCACGCTCAAACAACCCATTACTAGAGTAGACCATAGAGCCATCTTCGACGGCCGGGGCCTCCACTCCCGAACTTCACATTGGTCAGCACGATGGGGACGACTTTTACGCGTGGGTAATGCATCTAAAATCTTAATCTTTAAGTGACTTGGCTGTCTTTTGGGGGACTGGCTGCTTACTAGTAGGGCCTATTTGCTTCATCCAAGATAACTTTATTTCTTTATAATATTCCTTTATGATAAAATTTGAATAATCTTTGAAGGCAAATGACTGCGAACAAGTTTCACTTTTAATTATATACTTTCGGGTGGAACTGCAGTTAAAAAAGCTTTTTGTACATCAAGTAAGGTTAGATAATATTTAGATCCACAATCCATTTTGGTATTTCCTGACAGACAATATAAATTTAATATCTTAAACCATAAGACTGCATGGAGGTTCTCCAATAATGAATTTATACCTTTCTTTTGGTTTTAATTCTCTTCCGAAGAAAGCAACAAAATAGCTGGCGACATGCTTTGTATGTCGTATGTACAACAGTATTCCCTGTTGTCTCCAGACATTTAGCTGAATAACATGACTTACCCTCTAATAACGACAGCTTCATCTTAGACTTGAAAATAACTAAAAAAAAGACCTGGTGAGGCTTCAAATCTTAGGTATAAATACAGATTGATAGACTTCTTGTACATATCTTGTACAGTTGATTGCAAATATCTTGTACAGTTGATTGCAATAAAGAAGAATGTTACGAAATTAAAATAAAAGTTTCTTTTCAGAACCTGTTTTCGTCTTTATTTTCAGAGTGCCCAGACTGAAAAGTGACACTACCAATCTCATTTTGTATGCAGAGTATATGAGATAAAATATGTAAAAGTGCAGAATGTACAGACCCCAGGGGGTGTGCTATCACAGTGCCCAACCAGTCGGCACTGTGACAGCACACCCCCTGGGGTCTGTACCGTCTGCACTTTTGATATATTTATCTTATATACTCGGCATACAAAATGAAATGGAAAATAAAAATCATTTATTCAGGCTTGTAATTTCGGGTGTGTTGTGAAAGTGCATAGCGTGAAATACGACATCCACTTCACTTTGTATACATCACAGTATACAAAATGATTTCAAAATTAAGTGTGTGTGTGTGTGTGTGTGTGTGTGGTGTTGTGTGTCTGCGTGGCGTGACTCATATCACGTAGTAAACAAGACTATACAAAAAGATATAGAAAAATATAAATTTCTTAAAAGACACAAAACACTCGACCCGACAAGACTCAGTATCATGTGCCACATCGAGGGGGTGGAGTTTAAACAAGATACACTCTTGTTTAAACCCATCCACTAGGTGTGGCACATTCTTTGATACTTGGTCTTTGTCTGGTCGAGTGTTTGTCTTTTTAGAAAGTTATATTTTTCTATATCGTTTTGAAGTGCAGTAGCTGCAGAGTGTGCCGCACCCAGGGGGTGGGGTGCAGAGCTAGAGTGTGCCGCACCCAGGGGGTGGGGGTGCAGAGCTAGAGTGTGCCGCACCCAGGGGGTGGGGGTGCAGAGCTAGAGTGTGCCGCACCCAGGGGGTGGGGTGCAGAGCTAGAGTGTGCCGCACCCAGGGGGTGGGGGTGCAGAGCTAGAGTGTGCCGCACCCAGGGGGTGGGGTGCAGAGCTAGAGTGTGCCGCACCCAGGGGGTGGGGGTGCAGAGCTAGAGTGTGCCGCACCCAGGGGGTGGGGGTGCAGAGCTAGAGTGTGCC